>NC_051444.1:13955404-13961749 GCF_001649575.2 Kryptolebias marmoratus
CGATCTCCCGCTCCATTTTTCCCTCATTCGTGAGCAAGACCCCGAGATACTTAAACTCCTCCACTTGGGGCAGGACATCTTCCCCGACCCGGAGAAGGCACTCTACCCTTTTCCGTAGGCACTCTACCCTTTTTACCCTTATACATTTTCGACATCTAATAATCTGGTAGACAAAGAGCCACGGCCGAGCACAAACGGCACGTTTGTTTTAAATGGCGTGAAAGATTCCAGCGCAGCTCTTAATCACATTAGATCACCGAAGAATGGCTTTTGTGGACAAATATAATCCAAGTTAACCGCACTTCATCTTAAACGGCCCCAAACCAAATAGCGCAAGCCGTGTTTTCTCCCTGCTGGTGTAAAACAGATCCAGGGACTTTTCCATGGCTGCTTTATGGGACTTGTAAAAGCTGTCAGTTGAGCCACATGGTTCAACCGTACAGCGCTTATTAGAGCCAACAGCAATCTGTTGCACACTTGCACTGTGCCAGATTTCACCTTCTCCTCACACACGCACACATGTGCACACATTGTCTTGACTCATGGTTAAACCCATAGAAAAACAAGAGGATCAGATGACTCTGGTTAGGCCCCTAAGCGGAACATAAGTGCTCCTTTTCTCCCTTTACAACAAAAGCATGTTTCACCAGATGCTCCGATGAGATGCTCCATAAACTCAAAAGAACACAGGGTAACTTTTTTTCTTTTATTGGGAGTCTGTATTTTCAGGAGCTAAATTGTTTCAAGACCCCAACTTCTTGTTTTTCTTTCTTTCTTTTTTTTTTGTAAAAGCCAAATCTGAGACCTGAACTTACGGCAGCAGTCTCTCTTTAATATCAGGCTTCACTGAAGCTCCATACACATGGGAACGCCGTCTTTCCAAAACAGTCTTTTAGTTGTAGTTTCTAAAAGTATTCTCGTAAACACGGCACCGGTTTCTAGAAAGGCTTTTGTCCAGATGTAAACGGAAAGTGAATTTAAAAAAACCAACATTTCGGCCTTAGATTATTTGGTGCAATGCTTTGCTCTGTTCAAGGCGATTTTATTGTTGATCAGTCTTGTCTGTTCTCTGAAGTGACGCACGGCACGACTGTTTTGCTGTAGCTGAGCAACTGCAACACAAACGAAAGCACAAAATTTGTCGCTGAAGTTACGTCTGTCGAGCTCAGGGCTGTAGGTGAGGCAGGATGTGGGACTACGACCTCATCAGCTTCAGCAGGTTGTATTTAGGCTGTCTACGTGACAACGCGGTGTTGTTTCGTTGGCTGACAACGACAAAAACTTTGGCGTATTCACAAAACGCCGTTCTTGTGCGGACCCCACCGAGGAATCTCGGGGGGGGGGGGCATCCCTTTTTTTTTTTTATTATTCTTGAGGACGTTTTGCTTCTCATCAGAGGGAGCTTTCTCTGTGACAAACTGAAATGCACAGAGTTTAAAGCCTATAAACTACTGTTAGGCTATTTTTTTCTTGGAAGCCGTGAAAGTCGCAAGCACATCCCTCCCCCTCCCATCGGGGGTCGTCCACAAACCAAGATGTTTTGGTCACAAGCATGAAGGTGTGTTGACTCCGGGCTGCGCTGTAAACCCCAGAGCCGCCTCCTTTGTTTATAGTACAACAAAATCACAAAACAAAACAAACTAAATCTAACACTTGACCTTTTTTTAAACTGTGAGTCAAATAAGAACTGAAATGCAGATTTTTGGGACGCCCTGGTCGGCCCAGATCAACGGGCTGACTACTCAGACCAACCTGGTCGGAGGTTCGGGCTCCATCCCACTTGTCGCCCTGTTAGATGTACATGTCGGGACTTGTCCACTCCCTCCCTTTAGCCCCAACACAACAAGGCAGCCCAGCACCGGAACTACCTGATAACCTGTGTCCACCTCAACCTTTAAGGCTAACAGCTCCCCTCAGCTCCGCAGTCTGAGAGAAGGGATGAGGAAAAAAAAACAAGAAAGGATCTTGTGTATTTGCATCACAGGAATGGTACAGTACGTTCAAAGACAACAACAGCACCGAGGCGAGTGACTGTCAGACAGGGAGGTACTGATGGGCAGCAGCTTCTGCGGGCGCAGCCTTTCGGAAGCCGAAGATGACAGTAAGCAAGCCAGCCTGAAACGATGATAATCCGTGAAGGGTAAGGAACAGATAGAGTGGCGACGTGTCTCAAGATTTAAGCTCACACAAAGCAGAAACACGCACACATGCGAGTTCTACATCAGCAGCAATGTTATTTCACTCTCTCTCTTTTTTTTTTTTTTTTACAGCTAACCAAGCATGATATGCTGCATTATTGGGCTATAATTAAACTATACCGTGTCGGTCATTGTGCCCTCAGCTCTGTGTAAGCCACATCCCACAGCCCGTCAGGGTCAACGCTTCTATATAAAGGGACCCCAGGAGCCAGCCAAGTATAAGACAAGGGTTAAAAGCCCGTGTCCGTAAGGGGCGCGTGATTACAGTGTGTTTTGGAGTCACCTTATCAGCAAAGGAAGAGCCCACTGGGGCCAGTCAGCGACCAAGCTGCGGTTTCATAACATACGTAAACACAGGCTGACTGACTGCAGCTAATCTGCTCACGACTGCATGACCTGCTTCCCAAGTATGGTGCTACTCCCGGCACCAGACACCATAAGAAAGAGACACGTCTTCATGCAAGGACTTGGGCACAAAACAAGCAGGGTCGCCGTCGTCCTCCTCTTGTCGTGAGCCGTGAACAGGTTGTAGAGCATACGTCGGCAGACTTTATTTCCACTACGGGGGTGGGGGTTGGGGGGTGGATGTCAGGAACATTTTGCAGCTGACCAGACCGTCACACAAACATGAGCCACTGGGAAAGGGAACAAGGAATATGAGGCAGCAGAGCAGCTTGAAGGTTATATGTCAACGAGGAAGGAGGAGGAGGAGGAGGAGGAGGGGGGTAAAACAAAAGAAAATGGGGAAAGGAAACAGCTGACATCAGTGGTAACACTCCAAACTGGAGCAGCATAAGTGTTATTGTTCAGGCCAGGCTCTTCTGGGAACTCAGACACAACTAGAACACACACTAGCTGGTCAGCTAGTAACCAGGGCGGGCAGGTGGTTACCTAAAGCCGGAATATGAACATGTTTCTCTCACATACCTCTCTCGGGCTTCATGTTGTCCAGTGTCATCTGATTGTCTTCCGGGGAGGAGGTGTGGGGGGGAGTCTCCTGTTCTCCTCCTGCTCTCCTCCTTATCAGACTTGACAGCACCGCGACGGACCCTGGACCCCCCCACCACTGTGTGTGTGTCTGAGAGCTGCTGTGTGTGTGTGTGTGTGTGTTAGCTAAGCAACAATATCAGCTGTGAAGCCTGCGCGTTAACCTCCCCCCCTCCTCTTCCTCCTCACTATCCAACAACAAAGCCTCGCTTTGTTAGCATGCTGCTCCTGTTCGCTTCCATCGAGTCGCGCTCACTGTACTGTCCAGCTGACAAACACGACGGCGGGGGTAGACGAGCTGTCAACCTGTTAACTAGTCGGCCTGACCAGCCTCTAACCAGCCAGCTGCCTCCTCTCTCGGCTCGTCTCGGATTCCAGCACCTGAATCGTGGCCGGGCTCATGATGTCGGGCGACGCTCAGCTATTAATGTTAGCACGACGGGGAAAGTCGACCAACTAACTAAAGCTGTTGTCGTTAACCCGTGGTTAACTAGCTGCTAACATCCCAACCACCCGTCCAGCTCAGCGCAGCTCAGCTGCTAACACGACTGACAGACCCCTTCAGTGTGTATATTTACGTTTTTTTTGTGTTTGTTTTTAAAAGAGAGGGAATCACCAGTCTTGATAATTAATCTCGAACAGATACGGCCCGCTTCCTATCCGACCATTTTTTTAAACAAAGGTCCGATTTTATCCGCTCAGCGTTATAAACGCCGACTTCCTTCGCGATCTTTATTAGGAAAAACAAACAAAAAAAACTTTTCAAAGCGACGGCAGGAACAGCCCCGAGTCCCGAGCGCTTCGGAAGGCGAAACCCCCGGCCACGAACCGAGCGGAACTCGGCTCTCCCCCGGCGCTGACAGGCGGGTCACCGGGCTCCCCGAACCGGACGTCTACGGTGAGATAATTCGGGCGAAATGCAGATTAAAGGAACAGCGAGTCCTGCTAGTCGTGATGCTACAGTCTGCCTCCCCTTCTCACTTCCCTCTCTGCTGCTTGTCAAAACAGATTAGTGCAGCTCTAGGTCACGTGTCCCAACAACAGCTCTGTCTGTGGCAGGCCGGTGTACCATATAATAAAACACATCTAATTACTGTTTTTAAATCACCATAACAATACCTCTCTTCTTTAAATGCCATTTTTCCAAGTTAGAGCTAAAACTGAAATACACAATGATACTCCTAAAAGAAAGCATGAATGAAAGAAGGTTTAATTTTCAGAAAATCCTAAAATAAATATTCCAATTACTGTTTTAACATGAAATAACAAGTCTAGAAGTAGTTTAGTTCTTCCAAGAGATAAAATAATATGTCAGCTAAAAGGGGCTTTCTTCCTAGGACACAAACAATACCCCCCCCCCCATTATGTGTATTCATAATTCAACAACACTGTAGATATCTGAAAATTGTTGTCAAGTTTGTAGGTGGTTGTCATTATTTAAATTTCTGAAATTGCTTTGTAACTAGCCCTGATGTTAATACTGGATACCCCCTCATTACAAGTAAAAATATATACATTTTAATTTAATTTATTCTGTTCTTTTGGTATCCAAAATCATATTAAATATGTCTAGAAATAAGAGCAAAGTTTGAGAGATTTTAAATGTTGACTGTGGGCAGGACGGGTGGCATTTTGGTGAGCTGGCTTGTTTGTTTAGATCAGGATGAATTAACCTGATATTTGCCCTGAGCAGCCTGATTGTTATATGGTAAACCGGCTTGCCATACTGCTCGTCACTTCCCTCCGGGCCCAGCCTGAACTTGCAGCCATAGCAACCGTCCAACTTAGACGTGGTACCAAAACTTTTCAGGAAGGCTCACAATATTTAATAACAAAAGATTTTCAACAACAACAACAAACAAACCATAAAAAGATGAGTTTTTTTTCTTTTTCTTTCCATATAAAAGTCTGTATCATTAACAGCAGCAGACGGCAGAGAGGAGCAGAAGGTAAACAGGAGACGGCCGCTCTCTGGATGCTGATTGGTCAGTGGAATTCGATGCGCGTTCACGTGCTCACGTGAGAGTTCGTATTTTTCTGACGTGAACATTTTGTTCTGGCTTTCTTGGCTTGAGTTCCCAACAACCTTATCAGTATTATGGTCTGCTTTTATGTAGTTTTTACTTTTTCAAATAGTCCTAAATGGCGGAAATGCCATTTTTTATGCATTTTAACCAAACACCATCCTTTGAGTATCTTGGATTCAATTTTCATTATATTAAATATACTGACAGGACAAGCCAGGAAGTGCCTAAAAATATAAGGAGGAAGGTATACGGATGCAGAAATAAGCTTTAAAAGGTATAAACACATATGAAGGCATCTTTGGGTTTCAGTCTCAAATCGAATTTCTCAAACACATTTTTCCCCTTCATAATAAAAATTTCTATACAACACATCATACTAATCCTCTGTGGTCAGACCATCTGGCTTGAGGCATTTTTATAATAGCATTTCTAGCTGTTATGTTTGATATTCTGAACAGGTATTTAATTTTGTTCATCGCTGTAAGAGAGCGGTGAGCTCAGGTTGCATTTGTTTTTCAGTATGATCACTATATCCATGTAAACAGCACATCAACAGGTCTGTACTGTTGGGTCGGCTCCAGATAAATGGGAATGCATGGCAGTTTTAATACTTTATGGCAGAGAGGCTTTGAAATCGACTAAAAATACAACCTTCTGAATGACGCTCCTTTTGTTTCTGTAAATAAAACTGGGGTTTGCATGTGCAGAATTGTCAAAGGACAGGAGTAAAGGCTGAAAAATGCAAGTTCAAGATGTGTAGCTACCTTAAAATGTATCCATTAAGTGAAAAATACTCAGCACTTCACAATAAAGCAAACGAGCACAAAGCGTTAAAACTGAAATTACTCATGAGCTCACGAGTGTCCAAGTGTTTTTTTCTTTCGCTCATAAGTTCAGATTATAGCAAAACTAGAAAAGTCCAGAAGAAGAACTCTTGTTTTACTATTTTCTTCCGATTAAAACTCAATCCAAGGACAAAATAAGGCTGAAAGCTGCTTTATATTTGGGAGAATCTGTTAGCAAATAGGGGACATGGCAAGTTGTAGGCAGGCAGACTGTTAAAAAAAGAAATTATGTTGAGGAATTTTTCTCTCGTGAGCCTTTAAAATGAACAAACTGAGGGGGGGGGGGGG
>NC_051444.1:13961797-13963002 GCF_001649575.2 Kryptolebias marmoratus
GGGGGGGGGGGATTTGTTGTTAAATTGTAATCAACCTGGTGAATGTGGGGCAGAAAGTCCACGAAAACGCAAACACCTACCAGACGATTACTGACTGCTGTCTGACCGAAGAGCAAAGTTTAAAAACACTTTTATAAGTAACTAAATATTGATTAGCGTCGCTCTGTCCCAAACAGCTCTGAACAGGAGCCCTAATGGGTCAGGGGTTAAAGATATTTCTGCTTGTCTCTCCGTGGATAAGACAATGTTTGAACGCTAGAGACATCTCACACCGTGCTCCTGTTTCACTGTAAACGCCACATGCTCGGTGTGTAACTGCAGCCTCTTCTCTAAATGTAGTTAGGAGGCTCTGTAAAATAAAAATGCAAACAGAACATAATGCTTAGCACACTAAAAAACATGCACTTGGCTTTGTTGTCGGTAGATATTTATTAATTTTTTTATGAATTAATTGCACATCCTTCTAAGCTAATGTGCTTGAATCTGCATTTTTTTTGTTAAATTAATTTCACTGCCTTAAAAAGTTTCTGTTTTTATTAAATCAACCAAATAAATGTCACTGAGAGAAGAGGAATATCCCTAAAGTAATGTAAGACTACGACACAAAGAATGCCTAACTTAGAGAAGATGATCTAAATGTATTTTAGAGCTTTATTACAAATGTATAGCAGTGGTTCCCAAACTTTTCAGCTTCCAAGCCATAAAATAACAGTGACAAAGATGTGTGACCCCATCTGTTGGCTCTTTAAACATCCAAAAATGCTAATGACTCTAATAAATAAGGACATAATGACAACACAAACAGTCTTCACATACATTATGCTATTTTTAAAATTAGTTTATGGACTTGTATTTCAAGTTTTTGTAACGATTATGGTGCAAACATAGCATAAAAACTAAGTTTTTTATTGTAAGTTGATATATGGAGATTATCTAGGGACCCCTTCTTAGTGCTGAGTGACCCACATTGGGGTCCTGACCCCAACTTTGGGAATCACTGACTTATAGAAACTTTAAACTGCAGACTTGTTGTGCCTTCATCGATGCTTTTATTTATTCCATCCATCCATCCATTCTCTTCCGCTTATCCGGGGTCGGGTCGCGGGGGCAGCAGCCTAAGCAGGGAGACCCAGACTTCCCTCTCCCCAGCCACTTGGGCCAGCTCCTCTGGGGGAATCCCAAGGCGTTCCCAGGCCAGCCGAGAA
>NC_051444.1:13963081-14174128 GCF_001649575.2 Kryptolebias marmoratus
GGAGGAGCAGCGGCTCTACTCTGAGTCCCTCCCGGATGACCGAGCTTCTCACCCTATCTCTAAGGGAGAGCCCAGACACCTCCGCTTTTATTTATTATCCCAGTTAATTACGACTTAATCACTTATTCCAGTGAGAATCACACTCAGAACGTGGTTTTTAAAACTAAAAACAGAGCAGTCAAAGTAAAAAACATGTAGTTTCATTCTGTTCTTTATTGTTATTTTATTTCAAAGGTTTGGGAAACTACATGTCGCAGTTCCATCTAGCGGCAGCATGGAAGTATTGCAACAACAATGAGGTAAAAAAAGCTTCTGATAGTTAATTAAAACAGCATTAACTACAGATAATGTGTCCAGTTGGACAAAAAATACTGTTAAAAACCTTAACCTTGGTAACTTTATTTCTATTTTACTGTATATGTTTAGCACTAAACAGAAGTAAAAAATACAAAGAGCTATTTATTTTACTTTTCTTTTATTTAAGAGATTGTTTTAATGCATAATTGTACTTTGACTAATCTAGCTAAAAGTACCTAAAAAGCAACATATAATAAAGCTAAACTGCTGATCCAGATATTTTGATGTAAATTTTTATTCATGAAGTTATTATTTTTTTTCTTTTTTCGTACACATTGGCACTCAAACCTGAATCCCCATTTGCAGGAACATCAAATATTCTAATTAAATGAGTTTGTGGTCTCAGAACCGTCTGTGCTTTCCATATTTTATAAGCTCGGCGTTTGCTTTCATTGCACTTTTGAATCACAAAGTTGGCGATTCCACGAGTCAGCAGTGTCCGGATGGATGAACGGTTTGAAGATCTTTTGAGTTAATATTTCATAATGTATGTGGTAAAACATGAGTATCGATTGAATTTGCCTGTTTGAGAAAGAAAAACACATTCCAACCCCACCAAAAAAATAGGAATAAAAGAGGTCGGACTCAGACGTTGGAAATAACAACAGTTTATTTTCTACCTTTTTTTGTGACTACAGAAATGCTGAAACATCTGAACACTGAAAAAAAGCTGGATGACATCATCACTTGCTTTCTCAATTTTTTTTCTTTCTTTCTTTTTTTCTTTAATCTTTTTTTTTTTTCTTTTTTGCTCAGCAATCACAACAGATGATATTGCACGGCACTGAGAAAGCAGTAGTAAAGCCCGGGAAACAGCAATGAGAAATCAAGTCGTGAGACATGGAGTTATACATGTGGGAGTAACACAGGCAAGTATCGCCTCTCTGGCACACACACACGCACACACACACCCACTCACACACTCACGCTCATACACACTCAAAGACTGAAATAATAAAGAGCCACTGTGTGTCGAGAAGGAAGCCTAAAGAAACAGAAAAAAGGCCGACCAGACCGATGAGAAGTCCTTTTGAAACGCAAGTGCAAAACAAAATAAGAAAATAACTTTGGCTGTAATCTGTTCCTATATGACAACAAATATGCTTGTTTATCAAAACCCTTCAAGCATCTTTGTGTATGAATAGCTCGAGGACACCCCTCTGCGGGTGAGAAACTAGTTCCCCGGCGTAAGAGACCCAGATGATTGTCGTAGGCGCTGCAGTATTGTTTTGAGACTTGTAGCCAAGCCACCCATCATATGGGAACTCCTATGAGACAGAATAAACAAAACGTAATGAGATAAAAGGAGAAAGAGAAAGGTCCACTTGGCATCAAACCATTTTTCTTCGTAAATACAGACTTTTATAACTGAAATGCAACAATCTTTCCATCCTATGACGTGACGACAGCACAGCATCCTGATTTAGTTTGATTTGGACATTTTGGTCAGTCCTCTGAGCATGACAGAGAGGACACACTGCTGACAGCAGGGCCTCCGATGTCCACCAATCAGCCACACACATGCAGAACAAATACATTTACCTAAAAAAAAACCAACAAAACAACAAAAACCAGCAAAGAGATGCATGCAGATGATGGGACATAAACTCCCAAACCTCAGCAGAACCTGAAATCTGGGTTTCACGTTAAATCAAAACGAGCAATCCAAAATGTCAGAACCCCTACACACACACATTCACACGCGGATTTCTTGGTTAGGTTCTTTGCAGTTTTATTAGACTTTGCTTACAGTCATTACACGAGTACGTACCAAAAGAACAGATACTCGGTGGAGAAAGGCGGCGAGCCACGGTGATAAAAACAGACCCAGCTCCGTGGCACGGCCCCTGGCAGACCGGCTGCCCTGCCTCCGCTCCACCTCACTCTGTGCATGAGACAGCAAAGTGAGCAAGGCTTGCAGCCCTCCTATTTATTTCTTTATTTTACTTTTTTTTTTTTTTTTCAAATGCTTCAGATTGTACAGGAGATTCCCCACACGGTAGAGTCAGCTTGCCTACGTAGCCCTACGCCTTCTACATTCTATACCCGTGCGAATGGCAAATAAAAACTCAACAACTTCACAAATGCCAGTGCTTTTTCTTTTTTTCTTTTTTTTTTCTCCCCCTTTTTTAAAAAACATACATATTTTTTTTCCTCCAATTTTCTTTTTGGTTTGTTTTAGAAATCTTTGGATGTGCAGCTATACCCATAAAGTAACTGTTTTCAATAATAATAATAATAATAATAATTAAAAACAAACAAAAAAATTAAATAAAAAAACACATGTACACACTGCTTTTCGCCAGCTGTTCAACAAAGCAGCTCCTGTTTGACTTTGTTGGCTCTGGCAAAATCAACTGTCTGGTTTTTTGGCAGTGTTCAAAACACACACATTGAAATGCCACCTAGGATTTGCTAAAGGAAAAAAAAAACAAATTAAGAAACAACACAAAAACAAACTCATTTGTTAGATTTAAAGCGTGAGAAATAAGGCTGTAACGTAAACTGTCTTTTTGTTTCTATTATTTCTTTTCTCCAAAAACCCTACTATGTACAAATCTAGAGTTTCTACAAATACTTATATTAAAGAAGTTGTCAAACGATACAAAATGCAGTTAAATTAAAAAAGAAAATCACAACAGGGACGTAGGTAAAAAGAGGAATCATGAACACAACATCACAGCAGTTGGTTTTACCCTGTAAAAGTAATACCCAGTGTCGGATAAAAAATATGCTTCTTCCTCCATCCCTTAAAGTTTCGAACATCAACCCTGAAACTTGTCCTCCGTGACTTGGAACAGAGCACTTCTGCCAAAATAATAGTAAAAAAAACAAACAAAGAAAATCAACAAATAACAACCTCAAAAAAGATCATCGTACAGCTTTTTGAAACGACAGTAACAAATCGCACAGAAAGGGAGTCCTGCGGCCGAGAGACGTCTCAGTGCAGAACTCAAAGGAATTATTACTATGAGGTATTCAGAGACATTGGTAAAGACATGCACGGCCAGAGTGCTGCACCTTCCTACACACGGCAGAGAGACGGGGAAGGTGTGGGGGACAAAAGGGGGACGGAGGGACAAGAGGGAGGACGGAGGAGAAAGGGACGAGAAACAAAGACCTTTGGTTTAATCTGTAGAAGTGGACAACAGAACATCCTTTGGTATGTTTTCATTGCATGGTTGAGCTGGCGAAAGCACCACGTTGTGATTTCAACAAAGACAAAAAGTAAAAAATAGTAAAAAGAAAAGAGAGAGAGAGAAAGAGAGATTCCTTGTTTCTTCAGTTGTGGCCCTTCTACAGGCTGAGGTATTCACAGAGTCAAAGGTGAGAGGTCAACGGCGGTTTAACACTTTGGTTCAAGCAAGGCACTCGTCCTGGGAGTTTTAGAAAGATTGCAACACATCTGCTTCTACTTTCAGGAACACGTCTGCCTATAGTTGAATTCTGCCCACGGCTGTCTGCCCCGAATGGTCGTGTGAAGATGTCTGACTTATTTGTTCGATCTATAAACTACAAAAAGACGCAAGGAGGCAGGGCCGCGTGGATGGAAAGCTACAGAAACGTAAAGCGTTCTGGGCCGACTGCATCAAAATTCTTGGCTTGTCATAATGTCAAATTCTTCCGTGTTATTTGGCTTTTTTTGTCAACATCGACATTTCTGTTACTAACAGGCACAAACAAAGATCACGTCAGTGTAAGTCGACCTGCAG
This sequence comes from Kryptolebias marmoratus, assembly GCF_001649575.2. Taxonomy (NCBI): domain Eukaryota; kingdom Metazoa; phylum Chordata; class Actinopteri; order Cyprinodontiformes; family Rivulidae; genus Kryptolebias; species Kryptolebias marmoratus. The sequence continues at coordinate 13,967,152 of NC_051444.1, forward strand.
GCACCTGCACGGCCGCTTGTGTGCAGCACATCTGCCTATAGCTACATCAGCATGACTATCTACAGAGCTGTAATGATGAAGCGAGAGCACGTATAGCAGGGATGCATGGGTTGATTGCAGATTGAAGGAGGAGGAAAGAGAGGAGGGAAAAGAGGAGGAGGGGGTGGGGGACACGTACATCATAGCATCTTTTAACACCACTCACAGAGGCCGTGCAATTAGAAAAAATCTTTGGTTATCTTTGGTATCATCAAAGTGATAGAAATCACATATGGAACTTGAGTGAGGTAGCATCTTTGGTTCACACTAAAAACATCAGCAGGTTTGAAACTTCTGTTTTTGTTTTTTTTCTTTCTTTTTTTTTTTGGTCTCTCGTCGTCTTTTTGGTTTTTCACTCAGAGATGAAGAAGCAGCTTCCCCTGGCCTCTCCTTCAGCGCTTGTTGTGATGCATGTAGAGCTGCTAACCCTGGCCCAGACGAGGATGGGTGGGGGGAAGGTGTGGGGTGGGTCAGCTTAATATAGCTAATGCCATCCAGCTCCGTGCAGTGCTTTCCTCCGAGTGCTGAAATGCATAGCTTACTTAGAGAGAGGAGGGATGTAGGGAGGGTGGCGGGGATGAGGGAAATTGGCTGGGTTGCTTTTGTATTCAGGTGACGAGTTGACATTGCTGTGTAAGCGCCTGAAAGTGATTTGATCATTGATATCATCTCCTCGGCTCTACATCTTTGATGAGGAGATAAAATCAAATACATATGAGGCATGCAGGGATGATGGAGTCACACTCAGTCCTTATTACAAAGAGGTGATACCATTAGTCCTTAAAAAAAAGACACAATCTGTCTCTCAAACAGAGCATTTTGTGCTTTCACTTTTGCAGAGAAAACACACGACTGAACAGGCTCGACTTTCTTTTCCGGCCGCTGGGCATTTTGAATAAAAATCTGAGCTCAATCTACAAACATCTGCAAGGATTCATTATCACAAAAAGCATCCGCTATAACATTCTGGCTGATTGTGAAGTTAAAAAAAAAAGGAATAAACTGCTTGATTCATGAAGGCAACCTTAAGGCAAATAGCTATTTTTTTAAGGTCATGTAGCATTTCTACTAACAAGGAACAAAAATGTGAGCTTGATGCAGAAATGCTGCATGAGCTGCAACAGTCTGTCTCTGTAGGTACAAGAGGGAATGAGGTAAGATAATTAATCACGGAATATATTCTTTGGTAAAGCTGCTTCATCTGTCTACAAAGCAGGAGAGGCTGAGGGTGCAGAAAGCTTAGGTTTCTCCTGTTTTTGATGACTCAATGCTTCAGCATGTTGGAGGAAAGCACAACGACGTAAGCTGAGGTTGCCTTTTTTTTCTTCCCAGTTTTCTTTTTTGGTTTAGCTCAGATGTGTTTTATTTGGTTTCGGGGTTAGCAGTCCACCGATGGACAGTTCTTGTCCTGTCTGTCTGAAATGCTTGAAAGAAAGACAGACAACTGCACAGACAGACAGACACACAGACAAACATCGAGTCCACGCCACCGATCCGAACAAGGTGTAAGAACAATCCGGTCGCTCCTGTAGGATTTGTTTTGATTGGCCAATCCCACTGGAACTCCACATTCATCCCTGTTATTTCTTTTTTTTTCAAGGCTGTGGACAGCTGCAGATCAGACTCCCAACAGGCTGATTAAACCTCCATTTAGGGACCCATCATCAAAACCAACCAATCAGATTAAAGATAAGGATGGCGAATGATAGACTGAAACACAGTGGGGAGGTGAGGGGAGGAGTAGTAAAGCTAAAGACCAGTGACAGTGTGTGTGTGTGTGTGTGTGTGTGTGTGTGTGCGTGTATGTGTGTAAGAAAGTGAAAGTTTTTTTTTTTTGCAGTATGTTAAACATAAACATGTTGCTGAAACAAACATTTTAAAGCAGGTCAAACGAGAAGTCTTTGGTTTGTTTTTCTTTTCATCTTTGGATACTATAAATATCAATATAGTACAGGTTTTAAGGGCAAAACGTTGCTTCGAGGTCTCTAGGATTTCTGTAAGTTTTTAAAGCTTTTCCACCGAGGTTGAGTCAGTCCATGAGTTGGTCAGATTCAGTCCCACTTCAGGCTTTGGTGCAGGTGTTGGGCCCAGAGCTGGCCGAGTGACCGGAGCCGTCGTCCACCCACTTATCCAGGCTCCGACGGCGTGCGTTCATAAAGAAGTTGCTGACTGTGGCCAGCTCCAGGCCCAGCTGCTGGGCGATGGTGAGCTGCAGCTCCTTGGACGGACGCTTGTTCTCCTTGAAGATGGCGTGGAGCGTCCGCCGCTGCACGTCTGTGAACACCAGCCGGGGCTTCTTGGTCACGCTGCCCCGGTCGCTCCTGCCATGGTCCTGTTCCTTACGCTTACATGCTGCGGAGAGGTGGGGAAAGAAACAGGGACAAGCGATGAGAGGAGAAGATGGTAGAGAAACAAGAAACAGGCTCAAATGTCTGAAAGGTCAGTTTTCACTTAAAGATAGCTGAATGCAAATGAAAAAAATAATATGTTGATTACACCAATAAAGGAACATTACTTTTGGACTAATTTAAACATTTCTTTTAGGTTGCATCTCAAAATGTTGAGCATTAATGCATTTGAACAAAACCAGCTTCAGCTGATATCATTATTATAATGGTCAGTGGAGTCTGATTGTTTTTAAAGCTTTGCAGGGTCTAGCAACAGAATACATAATCTAAACTTCTCTGCCCTTATTTAAATGTTAGTCCTTTTTTATCTTTTGAAAAGGTTCTTTTGGAAATTCCACATTCCAGATTAGGGAGATCATGCTTTTGGTGTAGCCGCCACAAAACTGTGGAACAGCCTTCCATTGTCAATCAAAGGTGCCAAAAACCAGCTTTGGACACATTTATTACCTCTGGCTTTTAATTGCAATTAATGCATTGGGCTTTTAAAGTAATATTTTACATCAATCAGTGTTTTTTCTTGGTTTTATATTTAAACGTTTTACATGTTTTTGTTTTAAACTAATAAAAATCCTTTTATTTTAATCATAGTGTGGCTGATTTATTGTACAGCACTTTGCTCAGTTCGGGGTGTTTTAATTGTTCTTCATAAATAAAGTTGCTGTGACTGATTAGCAGCTAAAACCAGCTGCTGGAGTTGGAGGTAAAACAAAAGGGTCTCTAGTGGCTGAGTATTGTAATTAAAGTGCAGTCAGAGCTATAATTATCTTGGAGCAGGCATGCTGACTAGCTGATCTGTACGCCTCTGAGGAACTCCAGGTGACATTAACAATATGGAGGAATTTGGCAGCATCAGGCTGGATGCTGCTCTGTTTTTGTCTTAAACACCACCATGATTGGAGGGGAAACCTGAACCCTACAGGAGGCTTCTGAGCGCTGTCCGTGGTGCTGAAAGCAGCTACACGTCTCAGTCATGCAGAAGATTTGCAAAACATTGAACAGCATACATCTGAGGCTGAACAGTAAGATTCAGAAATATAAACAGCAGCAAGTCAAGCTCAGATGATGTCGTTGTTCTTTCATTTTAATGGCTTTCTTTTCCAAGTAAAGCCATCCAGGTTCAGGCTGATTGGCGAGATGAAACCAGAAGGGGGCAGAAGTGAGCTGCCTGACAAACCCAAACATAAAAGACTCACTGTGGAAATGTAACTAAGGAGACACAAATCGCAAAACAGTTCTTATATCTGGAGTAATTAGTGGTGTAAAGCACAAGGAGTGATTAAAGGTTTTTCATCAACAAGCATTCAAAAATAAGATATGAAAATAAGTGAGATTTGTGCAAAATTAAACAGTTTCATGAGTGCACTGACAGACCAACCAATGGATTCTGTTACAACTGATTTTATAAAGTATTTATAAAATAGTTTGAGTGAGATATCTGCCAACTTGAATAAATTACAACCAAAAGAATACATTTCTAGCACCATCTTCAGCATACACATAGCAGCAGCCTGCACTGGTATGATGATAAACTGATGTATAATTGTGAGTATGAGTCGCCCGGTGTCTCCAGTGCTGGCAAACATTAACACAGATCTGGAGCTCCTTGTGTTTAAGGGGCTGCAATAAATCAGGAGGAGTGAAGGCCACTCAGACAGCAGCAGGAGCCACGGCCACAGAGCAGCCAGGGCGCATGGCGCATGGAGGCTACAGCTTTCCCAGGACCAGACACACATACACACAATAACAACGACCTCATTATCAGTCTAATCACACACACACACACCGCTGCTGCTCCCAGCTAATCATTACAAACACACAGATAACTCCACACACTCAAAAGAAACTGGGATTTATTCTGAAATAAAACAAAACAAAACAAAAACAGCTGTGGGCTGAAAACACACCAAACATTCACCTAAAAAAGTCGAATGCTTCTAAATGTGATATTATTTTACATGTTCAGTGATCATTTCTGAAAGTAGCAAAAGAACAACCAAATATGGCTGATTTAGAGATCATAAATGTACTGATTCTATTCTGTTCTGTTTTATTCTATTCTATTGGATCATCTCAGATAACTGATTATGTGGGAAAAGGAGAAAAGGCCCGAGATTAATATCAGAAGCCAGAAATCAATAAGTATTTCAAATCTACTTCAGAACACGATCACATATCTGCTTCACTTGATCGGATCAATAAAATAATACTCAAGACTGGTCTCTTAAAATTCATACTACTTCTTATTGTTTTAGTTTTTTTTTTGCCAAAATATTGTGATCATTTAGGCAAACACTGCACTCATTTAGCCTATTTCCTGCTTTATTTAGAAAAATAATTTGACAATTGCGATTTAGAAAAATAATTTGACAAATTGAATGAACACTTTTTTTTTTTTTACTATTTTGATAAGATAAAGAAATAAAAAAATAAAGCACTAAATACTAGATAGAAGTCCTCATTAAGATGAACTAAAGCTGCGGTTTCTTTCTCTTGTAAAGCCAGTTTTAGTAATAGTTTTCTAAAAAAAAGATGACTAATAAATTGTTTAGGTAAGTTTTATTGTGTAATTTTAGATGATTACCCAAATGAAGGTCAAATTCAAAACCAGCCTTTCAAAGTAAAACGACCCTCCTCTCTCTCCTTTAAGCTCATTTGCAAAAGTCAGTAATAAAATCTTGTTTTGAAACAGCGCACACACACACACACACACACACACACACACACACACAGACAGAAGCGCAGCAGCAGATGGGAAAACTGCAAAAATAATCAATTGCGATTAACGAACACACGCACCAACACACACACACACACACACACCTGAGAGCAAATCCACGCACGTTTCCACCCCGCAGCTCTGCAGCTGAAGCCTCACTTTTTCAAAGAACCCAAAAGTCCATTTGTTTGGACATTGCTTGGCTTTTAAAAAAAGAAAAAGTAAAGAAAACCGGGCACGTGCTATTTGTCCGCGCTTCCCTAATTGACTCGTGCGCACCTCGGGGACAAATTAATACAGAGGTCCACCAGTTAATTAAAGAAACTTCAGTCAAGTCAGGTTGAGTTTAGCAGCACAACATGGAGCCGAGATCTCCTCTAATTCCTCCTCCTTGGACACATTTAAATGTTTCTTTTTTTTTCTCTTTCTTTCCCTTTTTTCCCCCTCCAAAATGAAGGCCAAAGCAATTTTCGCCTGTTAAATAATGCATGAGGCGAACTTCAGCTGACATTTAAATCTAGTTTATCACCGACATACCACACACACACACTTTCCTCCATAATATGTCTGTTTACACCAAGGGCAACACCAAAAAGGAGCTGATCGGTTGCATCTCCACCAAAATAAACACATTCCTAACGATTTCTGGGACAAGGATCAGTTTACGCACGCACACACACATCCCAGCGGTCGATATTTTGAGGTAAAATGACATGAGCACTTCAGCCCAAAATTAGTGTAGAAACAGAAAAAAGGAGGCCCATGTTTTGTGCACGGTTCCCTGGTGAAACACATCATCTATCACAACTTTTCCTTCACTCAAAAGTCTTTAAACTGATCCCAAATAAAAAAAGAAAACATGGAGACTAAACCCCAAAGCATGGCCTTCCAGCATCTTCCATAAAGGTTTTATTTTCTGCAGACGAGTGGAGAGATTAGATCATCTCGTTTTATGAGGAACAATCATCCTGGAGGGAACATTTGTCCCGAATGTGCCCCTTGGTTTGCTGTAAAATAGATTTTTTCTTTCTTTATTAGTGAAACCAACAGGATAAATCTGATCCTGCCGGCCCACTTGACCTTTCAGTCGCTCAGCACAGAGTAAAAATAAGGGCTAATGTCCTTCTGTGATGATTTAGCGCCAGTGTGCATGGCCTTTTTAAATTTATAGCAGTAGAAGAAAATATTAAAAAATAAAAGGGGGCTTTACCGAGGCTTCGCTCACCTGCGAGCCTGAGCGCGCTCATGCGTTGGAACTCAGGCTCCTGCAGCCACTTCCACATGCGCCGAAACGTCTCTCTGCCGGACTTCAGCTTTGACCAGGGTTTGGGGTTCCTCAGCAAGTCGGACAGGGTCCCCTGGGACCTGCACAGGACCCGCTGGGCGAAGATGGCCTGAGGGATGCTGTAGCGCTTCAGCTCCGTGGTGATCCTCTGCGCCACCTCTTTGGTGTTCACCTCCTCCATCTGTCCCCCAGAAACACCCCCTCCTCCGCCTCCTCCACCGCCGCCCCCTTGCTGCCCGGGCCCGGAGGCCTGCTCCCGGCTGTTCCCCAGCCCCTGGCCGTGGCCCTGCGCGCCGAGGTGGGCGTGCGGGTGGTGGTGGAGGCCGTTGATTGGCACCATGCCCGCTGAGGAGCTCATGTGCTGCTCCGTGTGCCTGCCGAGCATGGCCGGGTGGTGAGCCTCGAAGCCGCTGGGGGTGAGCATCTTCTCCCCGGGCATGGCGGCGCCGGGATGCGCGTAAGGGGGGATGCCGGCCTGGGACGTGTGTATGCTGGCCAGCCCGGAGCCGGATAACGGGGAGAGGCTCTGGCCCATGCAGGGGTCCTTGTGGTGATACGCGGGATACAGGCTGTTCATGGGCGCCAAACTGCGGTCCTCCCGCATCAACGTGAAGCTGCCGCTGACATTCCCCGGGATCCTCTGGTGCGGATGAGGGTGAGGGTGATGCGGATGGTGGTGGTGGTGATGGTGGGGGGGAAACTTGTCGGACACGGTGGAGATGGGAGGCAAGGGCTGCAGCGGGGTTAGGGTAGTGTACGTGGTGCTCGCGCTCATGCCAGGGGGGGCTTCGCACATGCTGATGGCCGGGTGCAGGTGTCCGGGGTGGTGATAGTCTCCGCCGTCCAGCAGGGTGGCCATGCCCATAGCGCGGTGGCTCAGAGTCCGCGGGCTCGGACGGGAGTGCGGACTGTGGCCGCTCAGCAGCTCCCCGTGAGCGGCCACGGACTCATGGCTCACTCCGTGCAGGTCGCCTATGTTCTCCATGGACAGCTGCGCGTTCATGATCCGGCCAGCGCTGTGGACCAACCATCTATCTGACCTATCTGCCCAGAAGTCCTCACGTCCAGTAAACTTCAGTTTTATTTTGTTGCTTGTTTTTTTTAATTTAATTTTTGTCTTTTCCTCTGGCAGTATCCTCCTTCGCTGTTTCCTCCTTATAATCGCTTATGATATTTAATTTTTTTTTCCTACCTCAGCGGCCGATTTCCAGAATGGGAATTCCTTTTTAAAAAATCCTTGAATTTTTCTGTTGATATCGCAATTTTAAAAAACCAAAACAACAACAACATATTTTGATTCTCTTTGTAATTCAAGCCCCCCCGCCGCCAACCAGCTGTCCTCGCGCTCCGGTCGGGTGCCGCGCCATCTCTCTAGCGGTGTGTGTCCAGTCCCCGGTCCACCGCAGCACAGATCACACCGTCTACACATGCGCACTGTGGACACCCACCTCCCTCCCCGTGCTCTCTCTTTTTTCTGTCTTTCTCTCTCCACAAACACCCCTCGCCCCCCCACTGCTCTGACGTTTGTACCTTATTAAGGAAGGGAGGCATCAAAGCGCCCTGCTAAACGCTGCCATAACGCACATTTAACCCATCAGCCTAAATCTTTACGGTGACACAAACACACACACACACACACAAAGCTGCAGAACCCCCATCAACTCAAAGCAAGGTTTAAGTGTTTCTTTAGAGAATGAGAAGTTCATTACAGCTCTGTAATGAGGATCTAAACGTATTCCTTCAGTCCTCCTTAAATCATTAACCACAAATGAGGTAAACTTCCGGGTTCATTGAGAGTTTATTTTTCTTAAAACTAGAAAAAAAAATCTCCAAAACACCAAATGAGGACAATTAGGTTTTCAAGCAAGAGCAACTCCAAGGCGCATTAATCAAAGTCTCTTAAGATCCATCTGGAAAGTTTTCTGCGTCTCATGGATTTATTCTTTTATTACTAAAGCCTCCCCCACCCCTCATACCAGTGCCAAATATGTGGCGGTTTAACCAAAACGAAGAAGACCTTCTCTTTTGCCAGAAAAAGACGAGCAGATGTGCCTATTGTTCAACCATTAGGCTTAACGAACCAAGCCCAGCGTGAGAAGTGTGCGTCCTGTTTGGAAACACGTTTAATCCGCTGTGTTCGAGACTGATTTGCCCTCAAAGTGGAAGCATTTGGCCTGATACGCTGTGAAATTATACCTATATATATATATGCACATATTTATATAATAAAATAACATGTTATTGATTCAGATGGCTGTTTTAAATCAGAAAAGTATTCAAATTTAAACCGATCTGACTCCACATTTTGGACGTCTCTCCAAATGAGCCCCCTGTTCCAGGATCGGCGGCCCTGTGTTCGTGTGTTCGGTCACTTATGCCTCTCCAGCTTAGATAAGGAGCCGATGGCCCCTGCTTTCCACGTCAGGGGCCATTTAGGCTGACAGAGCAGTGTGGCAGGGCGTCCTCAGCCGGCCGGGGTGACAGCTTGCAGCGGCCAGTGTCCTTCTGGACCCCCCCCCCCCCCGCTGAATTAGGGGACATGTCAAAGGTGACGCTTCAAGACTCCCAAAGCCAACATCTGCGGGGGACAGATTAACCTTTCAGACTTTTCCCTGTTTTGGTCCTGCTGTAGGGGGTCCCCCCCACCCCCCACATCTGTCAGCCCCCTTCTCCCCTCCCCCTCACAACAGAGCTCGGTTGAACAACTTAAATAAAAGAAAATAAGGGAAGGGGGGAGGAGGGGCAAAAAAAAAAAGAAGTTAAACTGTCTCTGATGTGAAGTGAAGTCAATGTCAATGGCGTGTGTGTGACGTGTGTCGGGACAAAGGGACACTAATTCCTCTGAGTGTGACTGTCGAGGCGTGGAGTCCAGAGGGAGGCGTCAGAAAAAGACAAAAACACAGCGGATATTATCATATTAACACACTCCCGCCTTCATTTATCCACCTTAGAGGTGGATATAACTTCTTTCTTACCCCCTGAGGGCCATTTTAACTTTGTCAAAGAAACTGAAGTTAATAAATGAGACATAGTTTTTTTTAAATATATGCAATTAAATTTGTTTGCATTGCTTGTTTGACAGTGTTAAGTCAGCCTTTGTTGCATGTTTGTGCAAATATTTAGCTATTATGTTAAAAGGCATTTTCAGGACTTCATAATGTATGTATATATTCCTGCAAATTCATGCCTATGACAACAAATGTGAATGCCAGCTATTGTTTAAAATATTATATAATATTAAATATAATATATACATTTAACCTTTTATCCTGTTTGACCTTATATATGGCAATAAAAAGTTTAGGTCCATTTTAGTGTTTCTAGGAGAAAACACTCTCCCACTCTGTTTAAACTTGCAGAAATTTGTTGCAAACCGATGTTTTGGATTCCTTCTGGTATGAACTTGTCTCAAGATGTGCAAAGTAATTTTGTTAAGTCCAACACTAACAGTCCTATTTCTTAAAAAAAAAAGAAGGTAAAAAGTGTATGTAAATTTTGTTTTTACATGCCTCAACTTTGGATAATGAAACACAGATTTTCAGAAATAAAGCTTAAATCGTTTTCGTCTTGAAGATTTTTTAAGGGCCGGATTTAGACGGTCCAAGGGCCATTTCTGGCCCTCGGGCCATAATTTGCCCAAGTGTGGTCTAAAAGAACAGCTTTTTAAAAATATTCTGATAATCATTTATTTAAAGAACTGGAGCTCAGCAAGGGGTTGAATCTTCAAAACAATCTGTTTATATTTAAAACAAATCTCCCTGCAGGTTCTCCACTCTCATGAAGGAGATGGAGAAAAAACAGGCTATAAGGTTTGGCCTCTTGACAGCAAACCTCATCTACACATTCTCATACGGATCGATAGGCTGCTGCCACGTCTGCTCCACCTGAGCTGTGTGTGTGTGTGTTTGTGTGTACCGGGCTCTCCGTGGCCATTGTGCCGTGATGGGCCCGGCTTTATGCGCCTGTGACATTTGCTTTACGCAGAATATAAGAGACACGTTGTTGTTTTTTTCTTTTCTCTCTCCTCTTTAAGCACTGCTGAAAGGTGGTGGTGGTGGTGGGGGAGGAAGGGGATACATTTCAATTGGAATTCACTTCAATTAGTGCCAAACAAAGACCCAACAAGTAGATCTATACGTGGTCTGGTGCGCAAACGCGCTCGCTGCTGTTTTGCTTTCGTATTCAAGTTTTCTTTCTTTCTTTCTTTCTTTCTTTCTTTCTTTCTTTCTTTCTTTCTTTCTTTCTTTCTTTCTTTCTTTCTTTCTTTCTTTCTTTCTTTCTTTCTTTCTTTCTTTCTTTCTTTCTTTCTTTTTTGAGGTTTCGAACATAAAAATAAATGTCAGCGCGCATCAACGCGAAGCCAGGGGATGGCTGCCGAAATAAGGCACAATTAATTACAGATTCCATCCTGATTGTTAATCAGAGAGGCATCACTCCGGTGGAGCCCCTCAGTCCGAGCAGAAACAGTGTCAGAACCACGGATCAATATTTCAGCAGCTCTGCAAAATGACAAGCCCTTTGTGCGTTCACCACGACAATTACGTCTTATTTAGAAAATAAGTCCGCTGCTAAATGGCATCCGGTTGATCCAAACTTTTATAAATGAGCCCACTTGAGTTTGGCCTCTTTCATTCTCCCTCTCTATGTGTGTGCGTGTGTGTGTGTGTGCTCATTTCTATAAGGGCGCATGCACATACATCCGGAAACTGAATTAACCTTTCAAAACGCACCACGCTGCTCTCATCGTTTTGACCCGAAGAATTGAATTTTCTGGACTCACATTTACAGTCAGAAGTTTTCGACAAATACAGTTTTCTTCCTCTTTATTTCCCTCATATGTCCCATTAAATAATTATTCTTCTGGGTGGGGTTTAATTTGTTGACACCTTAGAATGATTTAAAATTGCGTTTCTCCTCTTTTTTTCCCCCTCTCTTCCTAATGTGAATTGCAGCGTTGGTGGCTGCGCGTTTTAAGGCTCATATTGAGGCTCAGGCCTTGGAAACGCACGGCGCCAGTCAATACTGAATAAAATTATAATTCCTACAGGGACTCAGGCAAAGGCCCACGGTTTGTTGTAATAAAAAAAAACACCCAAAATTTCAGTTTTATTTACACAGTTGCCTGTGGCGTTTTAGCTATATGTTAAATGATTTTATTTAACTTGTGAGGATGTTTTTATTTGTCCAGAAAATGCGCATTTTTAGGTGATAGAGATGATATATAAATCCCTTCTTAGGCAGCACAGATGTTGTTGTTTTAAAACATTCTTTCAATTTAATTTGAAAAGCAAATAATTAATTAGAAGCAAGAATAAAAAAGATAAAAAATGCTATAAATCCATATAAAGGTGTAAATAAATATATATAATTTTATCCATCTAAAAAGTTAAATTCTGTAATTAAGACAGATTTGTGCAAAGTTTACAAATATTTTTTAAAGTAGCTTTAAAAAAGAGAAAAAGATAGAAAACAGGAATATACAGTAACCAAATTATATGCATTTTTTTCTTCTTTGTGATTAAGGAATGTCCTTTTTTTTCTTTTTTTTTAGTTTTTAGAGCAAAATGCCATCATGGCCGAGCAGCAGATGCCAGACCTGCTGCCTTGCTCAAGGGCTAAACCAACTGCCTTTTCTCCTGCCTGCGTTATTCCGCGTCACTTGCTCTAATTCGCGCAGCCATGTGAAATTAACAAGGCATCACTTTACATTAAAGGTGTCCATATGCCGCTTAGTCTGTGTAACTTCTGAGAGGCTCCAGTTTTGGCAACAAAACGGTGCCAACAATAGATCCACGCGCGCCTTAATCACTCAAACAGACTTTGGGAAAATCATAAATAAATGACTAAATTATTGCTTCAAATTCTACTTTAATATAGCATCTTTGATCCCACATTTAAGTGACCCAAAACTAACTCTTAAAAGAAAAACTATCTGACCCACGGCGTCACAAAACCAGAAGTTGTCTCACTATCTCCTCCTGTTTGCTCGTGTCTCTAAAAATCAAACCAGCCGTGCATTTTAAAACACACGATCTACTGGAATGAGAGAATGTCATTTAGACAAACTGTTTCATTTGCGCCAAATATGATTAACCTGCGTGTATTTTTTTCATGACAACAACAGGGTGGGGCTGGGTTTCCAATCAGAGATGTGACAGGTTTTTCCTTGTACATTCGTCCTTTCCGGTTCCTGATTTTCTTCTGAATGCGTCTGATATTTTCCCCTTTCAGATCCAGGTAAGTTACTTTCACCGCACAGACCAACTTGACCCCACCTGAATCCGAAAGCAGCTCAGCGTTACGCGCGGAAACAGACCTCAAGACGCAGAACAAACCCTCTGTTTACTAGTCTTTTCTGTGAGCATTACTTAGCCAATNTCTTTTGCCTGTAAAGTACCTGATGAGAATTAATGCGGCGCGTGTTGCGGTCGGTTTGTGCACGCAGAGACGCGTGGGCAGATTTTGGACAGCACCCTCCTCTCAGCGGGGCGCCAGGACTGAAACGTCTGGTTATAATATCAACTTCTTCTGCGGCCACACACAGACACGCACACGCGCATGCACGCACACTGTAGCCACCCGACTTTACCGCAGGACTCTGTCACGCATCGCCATCACTCGCACACAGCCACCACTTTACGCGAACTCTCTAATTCCTTTTCTTAAATATATATATATATATTTAACAACAATAAAGGCAGAGAATGCTCGAATCTTGCGTTTTTGTGCGTGTTTTCCTCCTTCATTCTCCTCCTCCTCCTCCTCCCGCTGCGGCTTCCAGCGTTTTTCTCCGGCGGAGCTGCCAGCGTCCCACATCCTGGCCGAGGAGGTAAAGATCCTCGCCTCGCCGTTTCCGAACCATCCTTCTCGTGCGCATTAAAAAAAAAAAACAACAACACCAAAAACAGAAGAAGAAGCCTCTGTTTTCCTGCTCCGGAGCCGAGCTTCTCCCGGTGCTTTCCTCCGATGCAGGCGCATTTGAATAGCTGACCGGTGTTGTTATGGATCCGTGCGCGCTGAAAGAGAATCAGTATGCAAATTGTTTCAGTATCAATCGAAAGGTTCGATCCGCCTGAGCGTCAGCCCCTTTGGCACGGGAAGCTCTTTTGCTGCATAAATGTTTATAATGATTTCAGACATTAGCGAGCACACACAGACGAGATACAATCTGGGCTGATATTCAGATGTAACTCAGTTTTACTGATGATAATAATAGTAATAATAAAACATTTTGGGATGAAGGCTGCAGATGGAGCTTTTATTCATGGAACAATTTGTAAACAAAACACAAATCAATTGGGACAAATAAGCCAGACTGCATGGAGCATTTATTATTTATTCAATCCATACATGAATGTTTCATCTCAGGAGGATATACCTGTGCTTATCGTCATTCATTTCAGCGTCAGTCAATTCTTGCAGCAACAAATGTCACTTTAAATAGTCAGATAGAACTACAACAACAACAACAAAAAGAGTCAAACATTGTTTTATTATGGGTTTTTGCATGTCAAGCTGTCAGTTTGCTGCCACATTTTCATGTATTGCTCTGTTGCTGTGTTCTGGTGATGGTGTTAAATCTAGTTTACAGGAAGGAAAGAGAGAGAGAGAGAGAGAGAGAGAGAGAGAGAGAGAGAGAGAGAGAGCGGGTGTGCTAAAAAGTAACCCTGCAGAAAAGAAACACCTGGGTTCGGACGGATAACAAAGAGACCAGAGAAAGGGTGAGAAGTAAGGAAAGGGACGGGGTGAAACTATAAGAGCACACAGGTGAGCCGTGTCAGAGGAGGAGAATGGAAAGTGGAGTGCCCACTGTAGGTGAGTGGATCTGTTAGTTCAGCTGTAATTAAGAGCAGGAGAGGGAGGACGAGGGGAAGAGAAAAGGAAGGGCAGCGAGAGGTGAAATGAAAAGGCTACGGCAAGGGCAGAGAGAAAGAGTGTGGTCTGAGGGAGATAAAGCAAAGAGTCCGTTATCCATCTGTCCCAGGGTTAGAGTTTGACCAGCTGAAGGGGTCAGGGGTGAAGGGTCAGCAAACCCGTGGCCTGGAGCCTCAGTGGTCAGTGCAGAGGCAGATAAACGTTGGGGAGAGGATTATTAGGTGAATAAAATATAAATAGATGTTGTCCACCTGAGACCATCAGGCTCACAGGGTGATGTGAGTCTGTTTTCTGGATGAAATAATTGGCAGAAACAAAAATGAGATGCTTCGCTTTGAAGCTTTTAAAAATAAAAATCTATTAAAAATGTCAAAATGTTTATTAACGTGTAAGGAGGACATAAAAACTCTATATAAAGTTTATTAAACAATTGCTCCTAAGTGTCCTTTTAGAGAATCTTCTGATCATCACAGCAGCAGCAGACATTCAGGCTTTGAGTTTCTATTTCACCTCATGTGATTTCCATTCATTGCTTCTTGTAAATGATTTATAGTGATCTGTAATATTTTGTCTTTAATCGTGCCTTCTGTCCTTATCATTTTTTTAGCATCTTTTTCTTTTTAGCAAATTCAAACTGTTAAGTAATTGGGGTGTTTTATAGTTATTTTATTAAATTAATTGACATGAAAAATACAAAATAAATAAATAAGTAAATAAAAATCCCACCTTTATTTACAGCAGCAGAATTTGTAGTTTCGTAGTTGTGTTCGAAGGGACTCAAAGCTTTAAAAATGTCCCTGTCAAATCCGATCCTTTCAACCATGTATACAAAAGGAAGTGCCAAATTTAATAACAGGGTTCTGACTGCGGAGAGCGACAGGAGTACTGAGTGTGTGCAGATTTAACGAGGCGCTGAGATATTGAGTCCAGATCGCTGCTTTCACTCAGGACCAGGGAAGGATTTTATACTGTATGCAAAAAGTCTGTTCAGTCTTTTGTGTGAGTGTGTGAAACTAATCGAAGAGACTCTGTGTCTAAACCCAGTACTTTATAGAGTTTGTAACGCCTTCAGCAGTATTTCTTTCTTCTCTTTTCTCTTTTTTTTTTTCAGGAAACAAATATTTTGCTACTGATAATTATTTTGTGGAAAACCCCTCTGCTATTACATAAATAAATGCCCATGACGATTTTTAAAATATTGACAAAAAGTCATATAATATATTAAAAACTTTGAATGTTAGTGGAGTTGCCGTGTTTGCAGAGTGGAGATTCTTCATCAAATCCATGAACGCTGTTGTAAAAACAGCATAAATATTTAATTTGTCCGTAATGAGCCGTAGTCCCCCTAAACACATTAGGTGATCAAAACATCAAATCTAAAATTATTTTTACCAAACCTAAACGGGTCATGCCAGAAGCCTTTCTGATTAGTTTCAAGTCCTTTGGCTGTTTTGTCATTTAGTATTTTGAGTTACCCTCATTACTCAAAGGCCATTTTTCCTGTAGATTGGAAAATATGTTTGACATTTATCATCATTTGAAAACAAAGTTTCTAAAGATATACTGTTTGCTTCAGTTGTCACTTAAATGAAGCATTAAAATGTGGCAAAGTTAACAAAACAAATCAAACTTTACGTGCTTTCTGTCAGGTGATTGTTTCTGAATAAAATGTACATTGTGTTTTGTGCATATTTACTGTGTGTGGCACCGCTATGCTCATCCATGCATAAAACTATCTGTCACTGTGTTTGTTTGAGGGTGATGTTGGAGGTGGGGGGGGGTGTTGGGATTAGCAGGGAAAGTGGCAGGGAAATGGACAATGATAGCTGCATTTAAAAGAGGATTACACAGGTTCCCCGTGTCACCATGTACCTGCCATTATGGGATTAGAGGAGCTTCTTCCACCTTCTCCATTCCATGCTTTAATGCAGGACAAAGCCTTGAGAGCACTTCCACACTCCTCCAGACGCAAAGCTTCAACAAGGCAGGGAGTGAAGGTAGTCTGGGGGTCAGCAGGGACAGTTGAGAACTGAAGCTGCTCGCTGGAGTTTGGGGTTTATTACACGTCTGAACCCACAGTTTAATCCTACATAAGACTTCATGTGGGGATGGTTGTATTTCTGTGAGATCAGATCCTTAAAGGGAGAGCTAGGATTTATTTTTGAAGTGGGGCTCTGTGGAGTCATTATCAGCAGTCAGTATCTTATCTGCAGATGACAGCAGTCAGAACAATTTCAGTTTGGAGAATCAGGGAGGAATTTTTTGTGAAAGAGTCCAAACTATCAGCAGGCCAGGCTGGAAGCTTTATCAGAGTGGATTTTAAGTCACCTAAACCGACTCAAACGTCAAAGATTTCATACCAGTTCAAGCAAATGTTATTTTATTGAATTTTACACTTCATTATTTTTGCACCAATTAGTTATTCTGATTATGCAAGTTTACTACAGTTAGTTTTACAAGAAACATTTAGCAAACATGTTCTATTATGGGCAATCTTCAGTCTAATTTACCACAGACTTCTATACAAATAACTACATGATGAAAACCTCTTCTTGAGTCTTTAAATTGAGATGTTTGGACTGATATCTACTGCAGATAAGATGCTGACTATTCATAATGACTCTACAGAACCTCACATCAAAAACCAAAACAACAACAACAAAATCTAAACTACCTAAACAGAGCTAAAGAAAGTTTAACAGATTTATTTGCATACAGGCAGTTGCACAGATGCACTTGGATTTCTTTGCAGGTGGAGGTTAAGCCAGGTAAATATATCTGAATTGGGACTGAATTTGGAGGTATGGAGGCAACCTTGGCAGGTAAGCAGTGGTAGAAAATCCATCCAGGTTAACCTGAACAGTATATGGGTAGACAAACATGTTTTGATAATCTCAGATCGACAGAAACTTTGGTAAGTATCAAAGTACAAAATAAATTCTCTTTGATCAAATATTATGACGAGCACCTTAAAAGTACCACTGATGCAATCGTATGACCCAACCAGTCATGCCTTGGTGAAACAAATACAGACTTTTAAAAACAGGGAACAACAGGGAAAAGGAAGAAAAAGGCAAGAAAAATAAAGAAACATTGCCAGATTCCCAATCATGGTGGTGTTTGGATAGGACTTCTCCAGTGGGATTGTTTTGTTACTCTGATGGAGAATCGCTCAAAGGTGTGGAGAAGGCTGCAACACACACACACACACACACACACACACACACACACACACACACACTCGTGGACAAGCCCAGTGAGACTCATACTGTTGATGCAGACACACAAAGACAATTAATAAATGTGTGAATGAATGAAGCTGTAGCCGTTCCTACACACACACTCACACACAAACTCCCACCATCTCCCTAACAGGGAATACAGATTTGGCACAGTCTCTCATGATATCTATTGTTCATTAGTCATTGTTATCCAGCTTTGATGTAGCTGTAATGGGCTTTAGATGTGTGGACCGGCTATAAAGACCCCTGTTTAGTAACAGCCACGGTTTAAATGCTCTTAATGTGCTGCCAAAGTGTGGGGAGGAGCCAGGAGCAGTAAATCACAGAGGAACAGGGGTGGGGGTCGAGGTGGAGGTGCAGAAAGGAACGATTGTAGAGAAGAGAGGAGGACAGAAGAGAGGAGAGAAAGGAGGAGAGGAGACTGAGGGGCTAGGAAATGGTATCTCTGTGTGTGTGTGTGTCTATGTGTGCATTCTGACGAGGCAGGAGAGCCTCCCGCCGAAACTGCAGACGTGTTTACACAGAGCAGGTTCACACAGTCACACACACACACACACACACACACACACACACACACACATACACACACACACACACGGGAGTTGAGTTCTTCATCTAGTTAAGGTGCTCCTGTGTCATGAGTTCAGTGATGGGGATTAAACTAATGTGTGTGTGTGATCTGTCCTGTTCCCGGTAGAGGAAGAGCAAACAGAATGAGGCGGCTATCAGCCTCTCCATTGTATTCGTCTGATCACTAATCTTCAATGGTTAAATCATTATCCATCCACCACCTCAGCAAAGGACCAAGTAAACACTACTGAGCTGTCACCAGGCAGCATCATGCTTTAATATGTTACTAACACACACACACAGAAATGTAAACACACAGGCTTACAGTATTGTCTGGTCAGACTTTATGACATTCCCTTTTAAATAGATAAAACAAAGAAACAAATATTCCAATATTTTAAAATATGCTATCATTACTTTAGCTTGATGTTATTGGACAACAGCAACAAAAAATATCTAAATACTTTCTAATAAAAATAATAAAAAACTATTACTTGGTAAAACAAAAACATTTTAGTTTAAATAGTTTCTCACTTAACTTTCAGCTGTTTTGTTCTAAGGACAAACACTTTTTTTTAAACACAAACACATATCCTCATTTTAAAACCTTATTTATAATGATTAATTGAATGCTTTAATGTCTTTTTATTCATTATAGCCTGGTTAATCAAACAGATCCTGCTCCACTTGCAGTTCATGGATTCTTAGGTGAATACTGGCACTGGCTGTGTCAACATGTATGTTAAAAGTCTTTAAAATACACATGTAACAAAGAAAATCCACTCGTTGTTGTTTTAGTCACATTCTGTGGTGGCGTCAGATGGTCGCAGCAGACTGGACTATGGACTCTGCTGAGAGATAAATATGAGGTTTGACTTTGATTTAAGCCAGAGGGCTGCACGAGTGGTGAAATCATTATGACATTACTCAAAATGCACAGATGCAGACGATAGGAGAAGAAAGAAGGTGAGGAGGGAGCAGAATACATGGAGTTTGTTCAATGGTTGCCTTTTAATATCACGATGTATAAATTGTTGTATTCTGTCCACCAACCTGAGGCTGTGCAGTCATTTTTGACAGAGGTTTGTGCAAATGATGCAACATTTAAGTTCAAATTGTTTATTTATTTGTATTTAAATTTGGATTTTTGCAATCTGTTTAGTTTGAAATACATTGTTGAAAGCAGAGTTCAGTTTAACAAACTGTGCCTGGTTTCAAAAGATGTGTCTTGGATTCAAAGCTTCAGATTGGCTCTGGATACAACAGCAAAAAAACTTCAAATGAAGAGCTGTGATACTTACCAACAAATTAATTCATCTGTTAGAAATGTTTTATTGTCACCAAGACCTTCATAATGTTAAGTTTGATGTATTTCAGTATATTACATTTGATATCATTGTTGATCCTTCTTAATAATTATAAAAAAACAACTAAAACATCATTATATTTCTTTGTTAAAATATTTTCTGTAAAGTGTTGTTGGTTTATGCTGATATATTATGAGTATTGTCATGGTTGTTCTTTTTTAAAAAATCATAAAAACATTACATTGTATGGCAATATCTGTTGCAGGCATAACACACTAACACTCTGACAAAAACACATCACTGTTTACTCTAAAGGAACTTGTGATATTTGATATTTGTACTATTTTCACCACTTTTCCTCATGACTTCAAACTAAGGGGGCCAAGGGGACACCTGAAAGACGAACAGGAGCAATACTAGAAAATGGAATTCAGCTTTAGAGAGAAAGAACTTCTTGATGGAGGTGTTACCAATAGTCAATATCCTACCTGCAGCATTATCAGTTTGGAATATCAAGCAGAAGTATTTTTGGGGAATCCAGCCAACAGTTCACCAAAGTGAATTGTTGCTGTTTTAAAACAATTTAGCCTCAAACATTTTGTTGAGGTTCATGTGAACAGTCTTTCATAAACTTTTACATCAATGTCAGTTTTGCATTAGGCGGTTATTTACATAAAAGTTTAGGGTTATTTACACTGAAGTCTATACCAGTCTGCGGTCCATTAACAGGAATGATTGATGTGAAAATTGTATTGCAAAACAGAAAATGTTTAACATAACTGAACACAGCTTCTGTCTGATAATAAAGGTAATGTCGTGTAAAAAAAGACTTCCACACCATCACTTTTTGTACCATTTCTATTTATTTATTTCTAGAGATATTCACCATTTTGTATTTTTTCACATTTGCTCACAATTCTGCCAAGAACAGTTTGTACACACAATAAACCCTTTTGTTTCATGACCAATACACAGTCCTTATGTTAACACCAGCTTTAAGTGGCAAAAACGCAGAGATACAAGCATGCCCCTTGATGTCCAAATGTGCACATGTGCTCTTGTATACAACACAAAGAACGGGAGTTGTTGCCATATCCAGGTTTGAGGGGTCTCCATCACTCCCTGCAGGATATTCAGGCAAATCTAATTGCAGGTAAATGTACAGTGCTGCTCTCTATGGCTCCTGTGTGGAAAAGATGGGAGGAGAGGCCCAGCGACATGGTTAGTATTGGTCGGGATGACTGATTGGCCCTGCTCTAACTACATTAGACGGTGGAGAAGTGGCTGCCTCCCCTTCCCCCTACTCAGCACTGCTTCTCCACTCCCTCTGAACCCCTCTGCGCCATCAGAGATGGCAAAGGTAGTCAGCATGACTTTGGCAGAGCTGCAACTCGAGGGCACCGGGTGTGACCCGTTCCAGCCACAGATCCGCGCGAATCAACTTCAAATAGAGAAGCCCACGGTTGATTTGAGCGTATTAGCGGGCTGTTGGGCAGGAGATGGCTCAGACCCGGTTGAGGGCCCTGCCATCTAAGATCTGATCAGAGGTTATTAGCAGTAAAGAACCACCATGGCTGAGGGGAGGAGACACATCATTTACAGGGTCAGAGCCCGGTTGTAGAGAGCCGCCTGGGCAGCGCACACACATTAAAACATACACACACACAAAGCTACACACACTGGACAGTAAAGGGCAGCTCATTACTCAGTGAGAGCTCAGGTTTCCAGTGTAGACCTCTCCATTAGACCCCCAGTTAGGGAGAAATGAATGGCTGCAGCTTCTCCGCACTCATAAACCATCCAGAGCAGGAGAAAATGAGATACAACTTAAAAGAGGGAGGGGATCTTAGCTGTAGTGTGTACGTGTGCGTGAGGGGTCCTTGGGGTCTTTGAGATGGAAATGTCCAGCTGGCTGGCCGTCTGCTGCCTGACCCCTGAGCACAAGGTCAAAAGCCAGGGCCCCAAACCAACCAGCCACTGACCAACACACACACACATACAGTGAATACACATGATATCTACACTTGTTCGGCCTGTTTGTGTGTATTACGTGTGTTTTTGTGGAGCACGGGGAAAGGGAGCGTGCACTCTGCCATGTGTGCGTAATTGATCATTTAATCTAGCTGACATCATAATTCCCGACGCGTGTTTAACTAACTGCCCTGCAGAGGAGCAGAAGGCCTGAGTAATTATCTCATCTGGATACATTAATAAGGAAGCATCACTCACCGTTACCTCGGCTCCATCGGTCCCGAATCAATCGTAAGCGAAAGAGTAAAAGAGAAGAGGCCTGCGTCTTTGTTTGTGTTTGCATGCATGTTTCAGGACGCTGCATTGATATGTTGCACCTCAAAGAGGAGCGTCGGCCATCACGCAGCCCAACCTGCAGGTGGAGCGAGCTAAAATGGAGACCAGTGGATGTGTGTGTTGTCTGCTGTGCATCTGCAGAACGGATGCATCAGTGAGCCAAAACACTAAAAAAAAAGGACCACAAATCAACAACATTGGAGGTAAAACAATCAATAAGTCCAATCGAGTGATGAGAATATGAGAAGAATATGCGGTGCGCGTCGTGCAACGAGCGTCTTGTTTTGTTTCAAAGTGAAGTGCGCAGTTCAGAGTCAATTGTACAAAAGGACAGCAGCCACATAAATGCCAATCAAATTAAATGGCAGCTAAAACAAAAAGAAGTCATGTGCCTCTGTCCCTTTGTGTGTGCGTGTGTGTGTGTGTGTGTGTGTGTGTGCACGAAGGTCTTAGGAAAATTATTGCTATTGATTTAAGGCGGAGAAACGTGGAAATGTTACCAGATGGGACATTTAGCTGTAAGTGGCTTCAGATGAGACGAGTCATCCTCGAAAGGCCAGAGCAGAGAAATGCCGCGAACGGACATCAGAACACCAAACGTCGAGACCTTTCATCAGCATGAATCCAAAATTTACCGTAAATAGTTATTTTTGTCTTCGGCATTCAGAATTTCTAATATCAAAACAAGAAGAAAAGTGATACGGTATCTTTCTCCAAACATCTTTAAATTGAACAAGAAACTGATCACAAAGCTCAACTGGGGACATGTTTTGTCTTTATTATCAACACATTTTAAAAGTATAAATCAATTTAAATCAAAGCCACACATATTTAGAAAATATTAACTGCATATTCATCTCTGTGTGAAAATTGGTTTTATTTAGAATAAAGGTTTTGGAGTTCTGTTGTTTAAAAAAATATATTAAACATTAAGACTTAATAATAACCAGTCTGAGACTTTAAGCCACAAAAGGGGTGGAGAAGTTAGAAATTTAGAGCTACAGATGGAGATTTATAATTGTTTTTAGAATTTTGCAACCAAATTCATGTCAGTTTTTCATGTTAGATGTAAATCACATTTGAAAAAAATCTGAAATTTGACATTAGCATTGCATTCTTTTACAGTGAGCAGGTCCTGAAACCAGTTTTATCTGAGCATTGTTTGAAATACACTCACAAAAGACATCATAATGCAGAAACTACTGCTTTTAAATATTTATTTTAAAGATAAGCTTAAGATGAAGTTTGTTACGCTGGCTGATTCAGCAGCTTTGTTTAAAAATACAATTGTGCTCCAGTTTTAGACCAAAATGTTTCTGAAATTATAAACATGAGAGAAAACGTCATCTGCTGCTCTTTAACATCCAATACACTTCTACAAGTTCACTCAAGTTACCGCTGTCACCGCTTTTCCCAAGAGGCAACCTGATGGTGGAGACACGAGCTTCCATTTCTGCCCGTGCACCCTCTGCAGAGTGAGTTTAGGTTTTTAGAGCAGATTGTCCCTTTATCTGTCTGTTCTCAGTAACCGCTGATCACCAGCCGTCTGTTCTGGTTCAAGGTAGGAGCTTCTCAGCAGAGCTGTTCAGATTACAACAACAGCTCAATAAGAACAAACTTAGCATGCACCCACCCACACACACACAAACACACATCCCTGCACACAAACACACACGCACACACACACACGCACACACACAAAGCAAGCTGTAGATGAAGATATACATGCCTGCACAATGGCATTAATTTGATTTAACCCAAACAAAACACATCTGGAGATATGTGCACGCAAGCAGACACAAAGACAGCCATCGAGTCTGGTGTTCTTCAACTTAATATGACACAGAATCGATCCGATCCCTCGTCATCTCAATAATGATAGAAAAGATGCTAAATGCAATAGAAACTCTGAAATCTAATATTTTGGGGTCAAATCGTTTAATGAAGAGCAATTTGACTCTGGACTTTCGTCGTTCTCATTGCATGCTATCTGTTTGAATGTTGTTGTTGTTTTATTTTTTCAGAGGCTTCATTGGTTTAAGATAACATTAAATCCTATAATCTCAGCAAAGAAATCAAAAGCAGACATCATGATCACTGTCTTCGACCGCAACACATGCACAAACGTTGGGTAACCAATCTGAAGAATTTATGTTCATCTTTATTTTTACTGCAAGAGAAAAACAACCCATCCATGCACACAAAGGGGGTTATTTACTCTATAAATTTAAATTTTGCTTATGTACAATCAGAGCACAATTGACAATGAAAGAAAAAAGTTTGGGGAAGCAAATTGAAATGCTGTCATTTTTTTCATGCAAACTAAGAATAACAATTTAAAGCGATGCTATCCTTGTGTGTAGGATGGTAAGTTTAAAGCAGGTCTTTGAAAGTTGGGTTCTGTGGAAAGGTTATGAACAATTAATATCTTACCTGTTTAAGATAGTTCTTTGAATGACCTCAGTGTGAAGAAATGTGTTAGTAATTTCACATTACATAGGTGTTTACACAGATTTCTGTGGTTATTTGCAAGCATAAAAAGCAGCAGTTAGCATCTGGTGCAGCCGGGGACACTTCCTGTAGGAATATCACAATATTTCTTTAAGAAGTACCATGTAATGTGATGACAACAGTGACAAGTTTATAAAATAGTGTTTGCGTAAGATGCTGTAACATTTTTTAAACAGGCGTTGTAAGATAGCAACAATTTACTTTGGTCTTAGCTCATCAGCACAGTCGGAATTTAACTCCATTTTCCAAACTGAGGTTGTTCGAAAAGCGATCCACAACAGGCAGGATATTAATTGTTCACAACCTTTCCACAGAAGTTCACATCTAAAGATCTGAACTATTCCTTTAAGGTGTGATGGAAGAAAAAATCAAAACAGATTCATTTAATTTGTGACAGCAGATGAGAAATAGCCCTTGAGATGACATTTATTCCTGCAGGGACTGATAATAACTGTGATTGTGTTTTTGAGCTGCAGCTTAGTGAGGAGGCACCTTTGGGTTGTTTATTTTCCACAATCATGTGCAACAATCATACCTTAACCTTATATATGGGCTGGTACCTTACACCGGAGTCCATGTGTATTTCTGTGAGCCGTTGTGAGTGTGTATGTGATTACCCATGCTGTTATCAGCGGCAAGCATCCATTCAGTCCAACCGAAATGAAAGGTTTTCCTCTGTCACAAAGCAGTTTCTTTGTTTCCATGGTGCTATGATTCTGTCAAAATCCCAGAGAAAACAGAGGGGGGAGAAAAAAAATCAATGTTCCCCCCCATCATCAGCTGCAGTCTCAACCTAGCGGGCCACCGCCATGTAAGTACACATGCCAGCATGTGCATTCTTAGCCAGCTGGAGACAAAAAAACATGTAAAAATAAGTCGCTCTTGTGCCTATTTGCCCTATATGCGTATTTGTTATTTATTTTCACCGGGAGAGGCGAGCAGCAGTTTAGCATATCTTCGATGTGTGAAAAGTAATGATCCTGAAAGGTCAAAAAGAAGACGCCTTCTGCCTTTTTGCAGGGTGTATTGCATTATTTACAGCAGATGTTTGCAGTGAGTGAGAAGATTAAGACATCGATTCAGTCTCATTCCGCAGCAAGTCTCTGCATCTTCGGTTAGAGTAGAAGTAGGTCTGCAGTATGTTTTGAAAGAACAGAATAGTTACAGTAAAATGCATGAATGTTAAATTGTACATTGGGGTATTTGGATAACTAAACCCTGAAAACAAGTGACTGAATTCTTCCTGGAAGCTGCTGTGGTGAAAGATGCTGCTGTTGTTTCTGATAATCAGGTCTGAGAGAGTGAAACAGCTTTCTTCAAGCTCTCAACACACATTTGAGTTGTAAATCCCGGCTCAGAAATGTCACAGACACTGATACAACATCAAAATGATCGAATCACCAGCAGTTAAAAATTGGCCCTTCAGTTCTTTCTTCTGTGTTTGCTCGAGGTGAGAACATTGACTTTGCGCTCTGCAAAAGCTGCTTCTCAAGCTTCTGCAACTGTTGAGTTTACCGGTTTATTCATTATCTGTCCCTCTGACTGAAAAGAAGCTGAATTCAGATGGTATTAATAGTTATTCTTTTTTTTCCCTGGAAGTTGTGGTGCCTCACAGTTCTTTTGTATTGAACAGAAACAATAAGTTAGCATGCTAACTCAAGCAAAGAGTCTATCTCAACAACATGCAATGGATGTAAAATTACTTCCAGACTGTTTAAAAAAAAAAAAAAATCATACATACTGCCCTTTAAGAGTACTTCTGTGTAAAACTAAGGGGGATCTTTTGACACAAATGCAACTTAATATCCACATTTATGTTTTTATTAGTGTAAATTTGCACTGAAATACATCAGGAAGTGTGTGCATTTACTGGTCACGTGTTGATGAGTGACCAGTTTACATCTACAGATGTGTTGAATTTGAACTCGGTTGTCAGAATTTCTGACTTCCAAGTGTGTGTGGAAGTCTTTTCATCAGTTTTAGACTTCAACAGCAAAAAAGGCTCATTTCTAAACACTACTGTGTACTCAGCCCTTCTGCTCCTCTGCAGTGAAGTTAATTGCAGTTATATTTGTATCTATGGCTGTAGTATTTGTACTACGTTAAGCTGTAGTCATGAAAGAGTTGAGTCACACAGGATAATACTTTATGATAAATAGGTGGTTGTACCTTTAGTTTTTGTGGTTTTAGAAACACGGTTGCTTGATTATCTTTCAGTCCAAACCACTAACTGTTAGGTTTTGTTGCATTTTTTAGGCACACAAGAATGAAGCTGTGCCGTATGACCACCAATTTACATAAATACAATCTGATTTTATTTCTTTAGTTCCTTTAGTTATTTAGTTTCTTATGCAATCTGTATTGTCCTTTTATTTTTTTCAATTTTGTGACCATGTGGTCAGCATTGACTGGGATGGCTGATGGTGAAGTTTTTAAATTTTATTTTAAGCTCTCATACACAACCCGAACTTTACTGAAATCTCACTCGCACTAGCTGATTCACATCAACACCTGCTTTACAGTATTATATTTAAGTTTCAGCTGGACATGAAAGGAGGCAGAAGTGAAAAACTTTCTTTCCAAAACTCAACATTTATCCCTTAAAAGAAGTAGTTGAAAATGTCCTCACTCAAAATACTGAAAGTCCTTTATTTATTTATTTTTTTAAAAAAAACCTACAAATAGTTCACATTTGTTGATAAGTATTTTTCAAAAAGTCACACAAAAGTCAATGTGTTTTGTAGGAAATGATTGAAACCATTTGAAGAATTTTAATTGAAGCATTCAAAGAATAAAAGAAGTACCTTATTACATCCTGTGTGGAATGCTGACAGATTTCTGTGTTGTCCATGTGATTTCCATTTTGATCTGATCTCAGAAATCCAGGGTCTGTATATTTGCTCAAAGCCTCACAAACACATCCCAAACAGCATCGGGTTTGTTGTGCCGAACAGACAGAATATTGAGATTTTTGACCTTACCTCCAGAAACAACTAAAGAAAAAAGGGGAAGATGATTCTGTTTAGGAGCCTTTAGGGGCCCCAAAAACGTTTCTTTCCTCTTTAAAGACTCCTCAGGCGAAAGGACCCTGTGAAGTGTGTCTTCCCAGCCGCTGTGACAGCTAATGCAAGGCCATTAGTGTGTGTGTGTGTGTGTGTGTGTGTGTGTGTCTCTCAGACCTTTTCATGCTTTTAAGACACTCCTCAAGATTCTTCAAGGCTGCAAAAAACACAATGGAGAAAGCATGGGACAAGGACAGCCTCTGTTGGTGTGTGTGTGTGTCTGTGTCTCTGTGTGTGTGGCTGTTTACAGTATCTCTATGTGTTTTTATGAAAGGCTACTTGCTGGTCTTCAAGGAAGCTCTTCAAAGTTGGAGACATGCAGCCAGAACATCAAACCTCGTCATTAAAGAGGCTTTCACAGAAATAAAGAGGCAGGCGATGAAGATGACGATGAGGAGGAGTAATTAGGAGGACATGAGAGGGAATGGATTCACTGCTTTTATCTCTTTAGCTCTTAGAGGCTAAAGTAAAGAAGCAAATAAGAGAAAGCAGACAAAAAGGAAGTAAACTCACACTAAAGAACTCATAACATCTAACAGACATCGACAGACAGACAGACAGACAAAAAGATAGATAGATAGATAGATAGATAGATAGATAGATAGATAGATAGATAGATAGATAGATAGATAGATAGATAGATAGATAGATAGATAGATAGATAGATAGATAGATAGATAGATAGATAGATAGATAGATAGATAGATAGATAGATAGATAGATAGATAGATAATTTCCAGATCCAGATAAACCTCCCATCTCAGACAGTGAAATGCTGCTGTTCCTCCTATATTGCATCACAGCTATAAATCTTGATTTCTCCCATTGATCACAAACAGGTCCTGCAAATACAATTTCAAATTTAAAAGCTAATGCACAAAAAAGCTTAAAAAAATCAATGTTTATTCCACTAAAGCAGGCCCATATTGCGAGAAAGTAGACAAAAATCAAAGCTGATATATACATTTTCCTGTGAAATCATTCCTTTCTGGCACGGCGTAACGAAGTTCGGGAGAACATAAAGAGCGTAGTTTCTCCTGTTTTTGTGGGGGAGAAGTAGCAATGAGATGTAGCAAAAAAGTTTGGCCCATTAGATTTATTACCCAGGGGCCACAAGGAAAAAAGGCATGATGGGAAAAGTGAAGCATCCCGTCTAAAAGAGATTAGAGACATGTGGGCACTCCTTGGTCGGTGAGGTCATGCCAAAAAAAAGGGGAAGAAAAAAAAAAAAACACCATAAGGACCCCAAAACTCACACACACACACACACACACACACACACACACACACACACACACACACACACACACACTGTCCACTCAACACTGACTGCCTTTCAATAAAAACATGGCTGACAAAAGAATATTACACATTAGTCATGTGCACAGAAGATAAGAAAATCTAAAGTTGAGAAGTTGATTGATTTTCGAAGAGTCAAGATTTATATATATTTAAAAATATATATATATATATATATATATATATATATATATAAAAAAGTAAGGGTAATCTTACTTTTGTAAAATTACCTTTTCACCTCAGCTTTTTACTTTTGAAAGACATTAAAGTGTATAAAATCTGAAGTTGGAGTGCTCTGCTAGACATAACGTCTTCAGCAGGTCATTTTTCAACTTTGGCCCAGTTGGATGGAGGTTGCCTTCTACTTAGAAGAGCGGAGGTTCAATCCCCAGCCCCTGCAGTAAGCTGAAGTGTCCTTGGGCAAGAAACTGACCCCCCCCCCCAATGGCCCTGATACATTTATTGGTGAATAAGTGATCATAAAAGTGCTGCGTAGGAAGTGTACAATACATAACAGAAAGCACTGAACGTGTGTGAATGGGTGAATGGAAAACACTGCAAAGTGCTTTGCAGATCCTGCAGAGGTTAAAAAGGTGCTGCGTGAGCGTGGTCCATCAAACACTTCATACAATTCTTGAATGTTCCTCATTTTAAAGTCTATCCACTTTTTAAAATTCATCTTTAAAGTTGAAAAACTGTGTAGAGTCGCGGTCAAACCTTCAGCTGGTGCCTCTGGAGATCTTTAATTGTGGAGGGGTTAAAAATTTATACATCATCCACCTTTTCATTTGCAAGTTTTTCAAAGACAATGTAAAAAGGAATCCATTCTTTCTTTTTTCTCTGTAATTTTTATTTGCATTACATTGTAAAACGAACTGAGGAAGCAACTGCTGTAATATTTTCCTGTTTGGTTTGACACCCAATAATTTACATGCAGAGTAAAAGGCAGCTGCTTTGAAGTCTAAGGATGATGGCTGTTAAACCGATTATGTTTTTGTCCAAGTCTGTGTGTGCGTTCGCCTGTCTGTTATCAAAATATCTCATGAACCAGTGGACAGATTTTAATGAAACTCTCAGAAAGGAATCAGAATAAGTCCATCTTCAGCTGATTAACTTTTGGAGTTTACACATTTTGACCAAAACATTTATTACACCAGCGTCATCATAGGATGGTTTAAGTTTAAAACTCTGCCATGAAAAGTGGTGGGTGATATGCATTCTTTTAAGGAATGCTAGGCCTTTAATTAAGGCAATAATTGAGTAGTATTAAAAGTTACATCTCCTGGGCTTTCTTAATGATAATTTTGATCAAAACACAGAGCTAAAAATCTAATTAAAGTCTCAGTTTAAAGTTTTTAGAAAGCACTGTCATTTCAGATGGTTTTCTTTTCTTAAAATGTTGTAACTTGCTCACAAACACTCTCTGGCCTTGCATACATTGTCAAACAAGATGTTTAATCTTTACTTTGATGCCTTTAAGAGATTACTTTAGCTTCTCCTTGCTGAAATATTCCCAATAATCGAAGTTTCGCCCAAAGTTTTGTGTCCATACGTTAACTTTCAGACCGAACTCAGATTAAACCTTTTTTTCCACCTTTATGCGAGAGAGAAAGTGTTAAAAATGGTCTGATCTTATCTTATCCTTCACACTCATATGGTCTCTTTATATGTGCTAACACCCTCGTTCTCTTTTCATCCCTCCGGGCTCTTTTGAGACAGATGTTCTTGATCTCAAGGGGTTTTCATGCCTCAATAAAGACAGACTGATGCATCATAGAAACTTGTGTATGAACTTGAATTAAACACATGTAGATATGAATAGTGCGCCACAGAGGATAAAAGACACTTTCATCATTATGTGGACTGTTATTCCTGCCGAGCACCTGTGAAAAGCAGCGTGGCGTAGAGAGCTTTCATAGCTGTTTTTCTTTTTTCTTTTTTCTTTTTTCCTGCACTTAATGTCTTTCAGAGTGAGAGTCTCAAGCCCAGCCATTTATGTTTATTTTAGGCTTTTCATTTTTTAAAGCTCTGCTGATGGAGTTTACAGTCAATAGTATCACCGCTAATAAATTTGCATTGTTGCAAGGTGCTCTGGCTCAGGTGGCACAAGGCCTTGAAAGTGGCGAAAATACACTCGCACACAAACACCCTCCGCTGCTTAAGCATCTCTGCAGCCATGAAGGTGACAGACTGATGAAGTGGTGGAGAAAATGAGTGATGAGTGCTTAATAGCGGCGAGGAGAGGGAGGTATCTTGATCAGCGCCAGTAAAGGACCAGATTGTGAATGTTGGGGTCTCTGTAAGGGGGTTACTGGAAAGACAAATAATTTGAAAACGGGAGAAAGATGGCAAATGGGAAAAACAAGGTGGGCGAATGTGCAAAAAGACGGAAAACAGGAGGAAAAATGGGGATGGATCAAGAGGAAATGAAGGAAAGGAGAGATTGAGGCTGAGGAAAACAACAGTAAGAAAAGGGGAGGGGAAGCAGGGAGTCGGGGTATTGATCGAGCAGACCTGTCGGCAGCCAGACAGCCAGGAAGACGTCTGTCCTTGTGCTGCCACTCTCTGGCCTGCAGACACCTAACCCCACCCCACCCTGTCCGCCCTGCTCCTGCCGGGGTGGCGGCACCAGACCGGGGGGGGAGACTGAGTGTGGTGTGTGTCTGTGTGTGTGAGAAGCTCCTGTGCTTCAGCGTGTATCTTCACACTAGTGCGTTTGTGTTTGACGTTTAGCATTTGTCCACTGTGCGTAGGTGACCCTGCCTGTGCAGTCAGCCAGTCTTCCAGGGCCTCAGGTGAGCAGCGTTTCCTCCTCTGAGGAATTAAGTAGGTTTCAGCCAGGAAACAAATCTCACGCTCCCCGTCGCACACAGACATATCTCAGGAGTATGGATTTTATCAATAAGAAGCATCCTGCACCGTGGCAGTAACAAGAGCTGTAGTTCCCGTCTTGAAGATTTGCTGTCAAACACCACCAGCATCCTCCCCTCCTCAGGTCCTCACGTCCCCGTTTGGGGATTTAGTCTTTATATAGAATTTGTTTCATGGAAAAGAAACATCATTTTCTGTGAAGGAACTTTGGCAGCTGCAGCCAAGCTTCACTTTTACTGTTATAACAAATAAAAAGCAACAACAAAACAATGCACTTGTACAAATTTGGCCAAACATGAGGGCACAAAATGGAAAAAAGGAGAAAGTACAGAAGCACAAATGTTGTAAACTTTGTTCTCTGTTATTTGTGTTTAATATGTCACACTCATTGTATGTGTTGTGATTCATTGTCAGCCACAATCACATCAAATGTTGGATAAATGGCTAAATATCTCAAACACTGGCTGTGTTATAGCCATTTTTTGTGTTTGCTAATGTTGAGTAGCTCATCTTGAACTGGATTGACTCCAAAAGTTAATCAGTTGTAGATGTAACTCTAATCATAACATTCTGAAAGTTTCATTAAAGTTCGTCCAGTGTTTCACGACATAATTTGTTAACAGACAAAGAAATGACTCCAACAGCTGATGCTGAAGTTTTAGGCAAAGATCCTGTGCAATGAGCAGCACTTAAAGTATGTCTTGTGAATAGCTCTTGGCTACAGCCACACCAAATTTTAGGTCAGTTTTATCTAAATCGACTGAGTTATAGTTATTGTTTTGATTTTAAAGGGTCACTTGTTTGTGGCAGCCATTTTGAATTGAGTCAGTTGAAGATGTAGCTCCAAACAGACTCATGTGTTCACACACAGCAAAGGGCAAAGACATTAGTGCTCCACTTTTACCTTTCAGGAACTGGCGAGAATAAAACACTCCCTAAAAACAACACTGTGATACCAACTGATACAGATACAGTTTATTTGTTTAAAACTTGCAGTTTTCTCAACGTTCATTTTTTTTTTTTTTTTACTGAAAACTGTTGATCAGGTTTTCTGGTTTTTCAAAGTTAGGAGGCTTTTTTCTTTCCTGTTGCTGACATTTCTTATTGAATCAAACAAATGGAATTCCGGTCATTTCCAATGGATTGAAGAAAAATGAAAAAAAAAAACCCCAAAACAAACCCAAAAAAAAAACTGTGGAAACGAAAGCAAAACAACCCAAAAACATGTTGGATTTTTTTCATTTGTAATTTAGTTAAAGGCACCACCTTGGTATAACCCCTGAGAAGCTGTGCTTAACAACTTCCTATAAATTCTAACTCAGTGTACACAGAAGTACGTGTACAGTACATGTATTTATATTAGTTTTAATGCGAGCTGCCTCGTGAAACAAATTGTTCTGTCCCTGGGCCGACGTTACCGGGTCAGTTTGATAGATCGAGGGTCCTCCTCTCTGTCTGCCTGTCTCTCTGTCCTTCCATCAATTACAACAGATCCCATTGTTCCTCCGAACCCAGAGAGCTGCGAGTTGACCTGAGAGGTCAAATAATCAGATGCTTTCACATTGACCAGCACTAACCTGCTCTTCATGGGGACACAATGCTATAAGATGCAGCTTAAATGCAGCTGATGCTGTTTAGCTTATTACTAAAACATTCTTTTGATATAAAAAAAAATGTTCTGCTGTGACCGGATCTCGCCGAGTTACAAAAACTACAATTACAATCACCTTAAAACATGCAACAATGTGGAATTTAAAGGACAGTGAAATGTTCTGACCACTAATTTTTTCGTAGTCCCCCATCACCTGATAGTTCAGAAACAACTAAATAATTTCCCCTTTTTTAAGAGTCTGAAGCAGCATCTTAACGCTCAAGCAGAGCAGCTTTAGGGTGAAAATGCAAGCGATAAAATGGGCAGATGAAAGCAAAACACAAGCAGAAAATGGAGGAGACAGGTACCTATAAGTGAAAGAAAGAAAGTGAGGGAGAGAAAGAAGAAATGAGTGCAGGAGAAGATGAATCCGATTTCTCTGGGTAAATTGGACTCCCCTGCTTTCTCTAATTCATGTTTCAGAGCTGCTGCATCGATGGGGAGATGGAGAGGGTGAAGAGGGAGAGCGGGAGAAGAAAGGAGGGGAAAGGGAAGACAAATCCATGCAGGGGAGAGCAGAGGGAGACTGCGGCCGCTCTCCCACAGGCAGACAGCAATCAATAAATCAATAGGAAACTGTGGTTGGCTGGAGAACGGGCTGGGAGGATGGAGGATGGAAAAGAGAGAGGCCTGAATCAAAGTAGCTCCAAGATGGATGGAGCAAGAAGAGGAAGGGTGAGGAGGAGGAGGAAAGGAGGGAGGCAGCGAGGGTTCGATAGAGGTGGAGGTGTGCAAAGTGGAAAGGTAGTTTTAGCGGGAGCTGAAAAGGGAAAATAGGTGGATGTCCAGCAGGCTTCTGGGGTCCCCTCCCCGTCCTGCTCAGAGCACATCCTGCACCAGTGGTGCAGTGATTGGGCTTGGCACGGCGCGGTGCCCCGCTGCGGCCTGCCCAATGAGCCCAGTGAAGCGCGGCTGTATCTGGGGCAGGGGGAAAGCCATGGGCCCCCTCTGCCCGCTGGGTGCAGCTTGGTTGACTGGCTGCTGGCCTGACTGGCGGCCTGCTGGCTGCCTGGCTGGCTGGTCATCGATCTCAGTGGGTTGGAGAGTACAGCTGGACGCACACCGAGAGCTGGGGCTAAATCTGGCTCAGGCTCAATCAACGTTTGCACCTGTCTTTTCCAAAGGGAATTAAATGTTGCAGATAGAGAGAAAGAAAGAGTAATGGTGTGTGTGAGCATATGTGTGTGTTTACATCTCAGCCTGTGTGTGTGTGTGTCTGTAAAGGTTAAGTTTAGAAAGTGCACGAAGGAGTTAGTTTGTTAGCAAGATGGTGGTTTTGTCATTGGTCAACAGGGTTATTACTGCAGCGGTTGAACTCAGAGGATGTGTGTGTGTGTTTTTGTAATGTGTGTGTGCACTGCTTATCTCCAGCAAATATGATTTTAATGTGCAAGCGATAAGCTGAATAGGACACAGACAGTTGCTGAGCTTCACATACATCACGAAAATGGTTAATTAACTAAGATAAGAGCATACAATACTGTTTTTCTTGAGCTCTCCCTAAAAATATTTACAAAATACAGATAAAATATGTATATTTTAAATGATTAACAATCACTCTGTTATTGTAGTAAAAGTTTAACCCCCATACACTGGCAACTGCTAAATGTTAAAGCAACAATGACTGTTTATTTTAATTGAGGTAATGACTAAAGCCAACGTTCACCCATGAATAAAACAAATATTTTTGAATTAAAGACACAACAAAATACAATCTGGGGAAAAGGTAAATAGAACTGAATTCTTCTTCTTATTAATAATAAAATAAAATGTATTTATTATGTTTGATATACTTAAGTCTTTCACTTTTCTCTAAAACACTTGCACAGCAGCTGTAATGATGCCTTCATTTGCACTTTTTATTCCTTATATTTAGACACAGATTAGCTGCAGATTAAGCAGCAGAAAGTGCCAGCTCACACTGTTCATCTCTATTAGCCTTCTCTGAACTCTGAGATGTTTAAAGCTATAGTCAATAATCATTGTGCTGTTAAAGTGTTCGCACTGAAAGGCTGTTAAGCCCCATAAACTGTGAGGCGTTTGAGACTTAGACTTAAAACTAACAATCACCATCCGGCAACTTGCTAACTTTCAGTAAGTTTCTTCTCTGTTTCATCTGCTCTCTTCTTTTGTTCGTTTCCCTTGCTTGTCCTCCCATCTGCTACATTTTCTTAGCCTCTCTGCTCCCTTCATTTCCTTGCTTTTTTTCTCCCCTTGACCTTTCTGTCTCTTCGGCTTGTCCTCTCCTGTCTTCCAGCTTCTTCCTCCAGCACCATCCTCTTCTGCATTCCTCTTCCTCTCCTTTTCTCGTCTCTGTTTTTTTCTCCTCCCCTCCTATCTCCTCTGGGGTCCTGTCCTAGAGAGCCTACTCCCACCCAGACACAGATGGCCCCCCAGATCAGATTTATCAAGGCCAGTAGGGCCCTCTGCAAAAGGTCACTCTCTTAAAAGCTGACCGATCAATGGTCCAGCTCCCTAACAGTCATGCTTTTTTCATCTGTTCCCTCTCGTTTTCTGTTTTTTTTTTACCATATGTGTGTGCATCTACATGTGTAGGTGTGTGTTTTTATTCATTCACACACACGCCTGCCTCTGCCTGTGTGTGCAGGACTGGCAGAGAAGGGCCCTCGGTGTTACTAATCGAAGGGCCGTCCCTCAGACGTCCCTCTAATGACCTCTCCCGCCTCTAATAGTGCAACCTTTTTGAGGCGCTACTAAATATTTCAGCGAGTCATTAGCTCATTACACGTCATTATCTACAGCACGTCCAGCCGCCAAGGATTAGCTGCGAGACTTTTAGCAACTTCTCTGGGGGAAATCAATAATCGGCAGACACTTTCAATCACCTGGATCATTTATGTGTGGAAATCAAAAATTCACACAACCACACGTTTGTGCGCATGTGCACACACACACACACACACACACACACACACACACACACACATTCATCATGTTGATTTAGCTTCATATGTTGGCCACTCCTGTAAATAAAGTGGGTCTTTTTTCCCTTTTCTTTTTTTTTGATATGAATAGGAAGAAACAAAAAGGAAACATTTTCTGCACAAAAAAGATATTTTTGAAGCCCTGTTAGATCTTATAATGTTGATGCTCAGATTTAAAAGAGGAAAACGAGGGAAGCAACCTTCAGGCATTGTGTCACCAAATCTACACAAAAAATAACACAATATAATATAATTTTTATAGCCTATCTAGCATACAAATGCAGCTCAAAGGTGCTTCCATCCATCTATTAAAGGCTACAAGGTCTCCTGTACAAAAACAGAAACTCTGCATGGACACAACTGTTTGGCAAACCGCACAGATCCGTACTATGGTTTGTATAGTGCACTTTCAACAGGTCAAAGGTTTCACAAGAAATACAAAAATGGTTAAAATTAAAGCAGTAGAGTACAAGAAATGTTGAATTTTGGTTCCATTCACTTTATTAAATTGACACTGACAAGTAAACGTGCAAACTGTTCAAACTCCAGGGAGGTCCTTTGCACAACTCAATATTATTTAGCTTAGACTCAGAAATCAGGGTTGATTCTTTGAAACTTTAAAGTGTCACTTTAGAGTTTTAAAGATTTTCAAAGAATAACCGTTTTCTTTTTTAAAAACAAAAAAAACCCTGAACTTTTTATTAAAAAAAAAAAAGAGTTTTCCTTTCATTGGTTCATCGAATATTTTCTATGAAAAACTGCCCTGAAATGTTCTCTACTTTACTATGAAATTCAACATACTGTATAATCTTAAAATAAACCTGTAAAATACAGCAAATGAAATGCAAGTATTCTCACACTGGGTTTTAACCCCTAAAAGGTGATGCGATCTAAATTAAATTACAAATTTAAATTTGTGTTATCGCATTAGTAATAAATTTTTAATATAAATGAGAATTAAAGCATTATGAACGGACATTCATCCACTGGTTTTTAAAAGAAGCCATTTTTTTTGTTGTTGTTTCTAATGATCACAGGGCAAGTTTGAGTTCTTCATCTCTTATGTCTCGAGGCTTTGAGTGTTGAACCTGAGCGTGCCTGCTGCCCAGAAAGGAGACAGGAGCTGTTTAAAGCCACCATGAAACCTCTCTGACACACTTTAGGAGTCACTTCACAATGGGCACGGTGTGTGTGGTGAAGTGTGTGACTAATTTCCTTTAACAAAGTGTGAGATTGAGAGACTCGGGGCCAGAGGAGGGCGGAGCTGCTGCTTGTTAAGGAGGTCAGAGGTTAGCTCTTCTTGAATGGACCCAGAAATCCTCAATTAATTACGCAAACACACACGCACACACACAAACAGAAACACTCACCAGCATACAAACGCATGTATGAATGAACTCACATGTGGAAGAATTAGTGGAATCTATTATCAGCTTTTTGTTTCAGCTGTGCCACATCAAATGGGTGTAATTCTGGAGGAGGAGCGAATCCACAACCAGTTACAGCAAATAGGAAGAGAAGCGTCTGGAAACAGTTTTAAAAATTAAAAGTAAAGCAGCAGCTTTTTTTTTTTTTCCTGCTCTGGCTCTTTCCTCAAACAATGCATCTCCGAGGTCCATCTATCAGTCTCTCCTCACCTGCTCCTCCTGCTGCTCCGAGACACAAGAGGGGTAACTCTGAATCAGCTAAAACTTTAAAAGCTTTATTATAAAGAGGAAATACAATTGTTCTCCTTCTTTTCCATCTGCCTGTCCCCCTGCTCTCTTTTGACAGAAAATCCTCTCATCTGAGAAATTAGTGAGGTTTGATGTAATCCAAGTTCAATCGAAGGAGGCACAATAGGTTTACAATAATGTATTGAGTTACCTCACCATTTGAGTGTTTTCTTTTAACAAAATATTGTTTTATCTTGTTTTAGTTTGCTTCCAAATGGCCTTGGAAATTGTATTATATACTGACCTGTACTGCCTGTTTATAATGCAAGGTGATATCTGAAGAATTTATTGAGCTTTATTGCACTGACATGATTCAGTGTAAGCATTTTTTTCTTTCATGTAGGTGGGCAAAAGTTACTGATCCCCATCTAAGACTTCTTTGTTGCTTTGAATGTATGTGTGCTGCAGACCGCAAATTAAATTGTGTTTACAAGATAGGATGCCTTTTAGACACATCATCTAAACCAAAGACAGCTCAACTGTCCACTTTCGTTTTCTTTCAAAATTTCTGCCCGTTTTTTTTTTTTTAATTTTACACTCCCTGTATCCCTTCTTTTCCTCTCATTTCTCCTCTTATACTCATTTCATTCGCAGGCACATCCCGGCATCCACTACAACAATATTTCACATCCTGATTTATTTTGGTCCTGGAGTCATGTGACCCTAAATATTGTAACTGACCCTGGGCGTATTGATCTTCCTGTGCCGACTATTGCGCTGCAACTTCCTGCCTTATAATGACCCCACGAAACGCTCCTTTATCTATCACTTTCAGCATCATAATTAGAGGGAAAAACAGAGCTCTGAGGTTCGTTCTGATGTTTTTCTCCATGTGTTAATTTGTATAAACCAATTTGGTGGTATATTTTTGGTAACACTGTTTAAGAACCTGCAT
The DNA here is from genome assembly GCF_001649575.2 of Kryptolebias marmoratus. NCBI lineage: Eukaryota > Metazoa > Chordata > Actinopteri > Cyprinodontiformes > Rivulidae > Kryptolebias > Kryptolebias marmoratus. Next base: position 14,005,850 of record NC_051444.1, read on the forward strand.
CTAAATTGGATGGTTTCTTTTGCTTTTGTTTCTCTTTGTTTACAGGTGTGTGAGAGAGTTCCTAATAATGCAATTTTGCCAAAGGTGAGACAACCCCCCCCCCCTCCTGTCACTGTTATAATGAGGGGTATTTGTATTTGTTACCTGGTAATAAAGCCCTCTAATCTCTAAATCTCATGCCTATTTCTCACAACACACGTGTGTTCAGGTTGAATTTGTATGTAGAAATGTTTTGGGGCTAAAATACTGTAGATGGCAGTGGGTATGTGTGTCCAAGGTGTGCAAAAGAACATGGGCAGAGCACAAAACGGTGTGAGTGTGTAAAAGAAAAAAGGAGTGTGTTGAGGGTGGATGAGACAAAGAGGGTAAATTGAAAGGAAATGATGAGCGATGAGTCTGTGTCGCACATTAGTGTTCTGCTGTCTGTTTGATTGTCTGTTTCCTTGGATGTACAGGATGCGTGTGTGCGCGCGCGTGTGCTCTTTGTGTAGCCTTAGGGTACAGCCATCCTGGGAGTGTGACACATCTTGATACGCTTTGAAAAATCTCTACATCTTATGAGCAGAGACCTTAAAGGAACGTCTGTGTGTGTGAATGTTTGAGTGCACTTCTGCATCCACAGCCGTGATTTGGACAGTATTAAGCTTATGGATGTGAGTGCGTGTGTATATGTGTCCACTGAGATGGTGAAGGGTGGTGGTGGGGGTGAGGCTGTATCCATGGTAACACCTCACCGCCACCCCTACTGGGTCCTAAAAGACAAAGCCTCCTCCCTCTCCTTCTCTCTCTCTCTCTCTCTCTTTCACACACACACACACACACACACACACACACACACACACACACACACACACACACACACACACACACACACACACTCACATACACTACAGGGCCAGCTGAGCCAGATCAATACTTTTCCCCATTTAAAGAACAAAATTCAGAGAATGGCTTTTCAGCACCCAGTCTGCCTCCATGCTTTAGACCTTGGTTTTTCTTTTTACACTAAACACCCAATCTGCAAAGTGGCAAGTTTTTTTTTTGTACTGACCCAAAATAATTCCCGTCCTGAATCTGTTTTCATTTCCTTTCACTGGGTTTGATAGATCTGTTCAGCTGTGGAAGGATGCCTCTTTCACTTCTTCTTTGTGAGACTCCCTCATCTTTCTTCTCACTTCTACGAACCTTCTCTGCGGTTTCTTGCACTTGCTCTTTTCTTTCTCTCAAAGTGAGTGAAGGGATCAGACTGCATTCAGCATCCTCCCTCTTTGTCTCACCTCCCGGCTGACCACAGCTAAGGCCGGTGCCCCCTCTGGTCCCTCGGGGCATCCGACCCCATCTCTGAGGCTGAAGGGCCGGACTGGCCTTGGCCTGCTGACTGCCTGGAGGCTGAGGGGAGGGGGGGATACTCAGATCCTTAACTGCTGTTAAAAGGTGAGACGGAGGAGGGCTCCCTCTAGCACCAGTTGGTTGCAATAACAGGGAAATCACCAATCCAGTGCACACAGTAAAGCAAAAGGTAATTACTGCTTAAACCTCAGATTAATATGTTGTTCTTTAAACATGAAACAACCAACAAAAAAAACTTGAAATGCAGGTGCATGAAGCTGAGCTCACAATCTGGCGGCTGACCATCAGACACAAACAAATAACATTCATAGTAAATTGCCTACGGCTCATTTTAGCATCCTGCTTCTAAAGCAGCCATGGGAGGCCTCTGTGGTTCGATATCCTGGTAACCCCCCTACTCCGTGTGTGAGAGAAAGCTTTGTGAGAGCCTGCATTTCATTAAACATATCCCACTCTTATCCTCCAAATGGAATTATTTATTTTTCCTTGATTTTTGTTGTTTAGACTCTTCTGAGACACACAGTGGATAATTGATTTCATCAAGACACGAGGCAGAGGGCCACTTGGAGCAGATAGTCAAAGAATGGAGGGGACTTCACCAGAGTGGATCCATTTTCCACATAATCCTTCACAATCGTCCGGCAGTCATTGCTGTGCGGCTGAAGAGCAAGCGCGGCACATTAAAGATGACTTTGCAATGCTGTCATTACACTCAGCGCTGTGTTAACACTCTGTGACCTGTTAAGTGCTCTTGAACAAAGCCTGAGCAAGCTGCTGCTCTAATGAGACAATGGTGCACCAACGCAGCCAAGTGAAAGTCAAGCCCACGCCTTTTCATCAACGAGACAACGAGGACAACAACACGACTACGCAGATCACACGCGCTGAAACTGCACGCCACTGTTAGGGGTTAAATTTAGTCTGTAAAAAAATAACGTTCACATTTTACACAGTTTTAAGAGAAAAATCAATTCTTGTCAGTAATTTTCTATCATTGACAGGTTGTCTGTTTGTCTAACAACTAAATGATTTCAGGAAACAGAAAGTTTCCTGTGAGTTGGAAGAAAATATGTTGAAAACTCACACAGAGTCATAGAAACCCATCAATATTTAGTCAGAATCTTCTGAATGTCAGGTAGCTGAAAAATGTTTGTAATGGCTTACAGCTAAAGTGACCAACAATTAACTAATTTATAAAGATGAATTGAAACTGCTTCTTTCTCAACTACATAGGGTCTAATATTTTGGAAATTATTACCAAACATAGTTAGAACTATTTCCTGTCACACAATAAGCCCCATTTTTATAGTGAAACCAGTCTGTGTTTTTTGGACACTGGCTGCTTTGTGGAAAAAAAGATTTTTAGTCCAGCACCTGAACATTATTTTAGAGGAATATTTTTGTTTGTTAAGCCTCTTAATTCCAACCTATGAATTATTCAGATGTTTAAAAGTCAAGAGATGAACCAGGTGTTGTGCTGACATGTAAAAAATAGCAAAAAAACAAAAACAAAATAAAACATCTTAAATTAAATTTTTAGTTTTTTAGCAGCAGTCTGTCACAAAAACACAATTTGTTCTCATTTCTTTAGATGACTTTATGAAAAACAAAACAATGATCACATAATTTGACTTACAGGAACTAGTATTTTATTGCTAACAAGGTGCTTTACAGAGAGCCGAAAACGTGCGTCTATGAAAATACAGTGAAGTTTCTATAGCAGGAGCATAACAGAATGAAATGAAAACTCTTTCTATACAACACCAAGTGCCAGACAATCACAAGTACACCAAAGGCTGTATACAGCAAAATTAAGCTAATTCCTCAGTATCAATCCTCTCTAGATAAGTATGACATATAAAACCCCAGCTGATGCACGACTCCTGCTCAGTTCTCCACTTGTTCTCACACACAACCAATCAATTTCTGACTTAAGGTGTTTATTTATTCTAATCCTCTTCTGCTGCGGGTCTCTGTGGTAACCTGGAGGTGCATAATCATTAGTCTGAGGTCCGTCATATGAATATACACATTCCACCTCCTGAGGTCAAAACTACTTTGAGAATATGATGATATTTTACTGCTCTCTGCAAAATAAGCTTTGTGCTTAATTTTAGGAAACTGTCATCATTTGTCAGAATGTCTGAAACAGCCTAAACTGAATGCCAGACAGACATAAACTCCAAAAAGATATAACCATCATAAAGATTATTTGTTAGTTATTAGATTTATAACATTTCTTCTTATAACAGAGTTTTTTTATGGATATGTACAGTATGTTCTTCCAACGAGTAACTGATAAGCTGTCTATGAATGCAGCCTACAGATGTCATTATATGTGTGTGGCCTTCATTTTACCAGCGACCTCTCAAACTGTTGTGTTTCTGTGAGTTATTTGTGCTGGTGCTTCTTCCATCAGCAGCGACCAAGGTTTTCTGCCAAAGATATGAGTCAAGATATACAGGCTGGGCAGACACGGCCATATTTCAGGTGGGAGAAGGAGAAGGAGATGTGTGTGCACTCACGGTCCAATACACACATATCAAGGCACATACAGACATTTATATATGCTCACGCACACACAGAGGAGGCAGGGAGGGAGGAAGGTGCTGGTGAAGTGTCAGGCTGAGAGGACAGAGTGAGGTGGGGCCAGGGGTGGTGTGACAGGGGGGACAGGGACATGCTGTTGGTGGCGTGTGTCAGGAGTAGTGATGTGTTAGTGTGCGTGTGTGTGTGCATAGTTAGCGTTGACACCAGCACCTTGAGGTGTGTCAGACAGTCACCATCTGCCTGTAAATAATGTGTTCTGGAGGAGCAAAGTCAAAACCAACAGAAAACAATCTTCGCTGTGTGCACATTTTGACATTTCTTTTTTTTTTAACAGGTTAAAATAAAACCAGCATTTAGAAATTTCATGTTTTCATTTAGATGAGTTCACAAAGCTAACATGATCTCTTTAGGGACGGAGATTATTTGGTGGTGCATTTTGTAGCAATCAGAGTATGTAAAAGGGATGATTCTCAATTACTACTCCTCCAAATTTTAGTTCAATATCTGTAAAACTGATTGAGTTATAGCCATTTCGTGTTTATTAAGACATTTTAGCTGTGGCAGCCCTGATGACTTGGCTTGACTCCGAAAGTTAATCAGTTGTAAATATATGTCTAATAATTATTTTCTGAGGATTTTATTGAAATCTGTCTTCGCACTAACAAATTGTGCAACATTTTTGTTTAAAACTTCTTCTTCAAGGCTGTTTTTTAAAAATTAAACAATGAGAATATCTTTTTAAGTACTCTACATTGAATTTTGTAACTCTTCCAGATATTCATGCTTGTGACAAAATCAAGCCTAGGTTATTTGTTTCCATTAAAAAAGCAGGCGTTCAGATTTGTGAAGTCCTGTTGTACGTTAGGATTTCCCCCTCTTGTGTGGCTCATTCACTGCGTGCATCAAAGGTCATTAGCGTAATGCAAATGTCAATGTTTTATTAAAAGCCTGTTTTACTGTGCCTCTCAGATAAATGTGAATAATTTTACACACAAAGTGGTAATTGTGAGCAGAAATCAATGCTGTCATTTATTGGCCTCCGCCTTGTTCTGCACCAGAAAGCTGCAGCAGGAGCAGCCACAGCAATCACACTTTATTGTTTTATGGTTCTCAAATAAAAACATGAATCATCTGGCTTTGTAAAGTGCAACGTCTAATATCAGAGTGACTGTTTCTGCCTGCGTCTGCACTCTGGGGGAACCAATCAGTGTATGTGAACGTGTGAAAAAAAAAAAACAGGCTGAGAGAAGAAGAGCTTTACTATGAAGGCAAAGCCAGAAATACGTGTTCTAGCAGAATATTCCTGAAAAGCAACATCATAAGTACTCTTTCAATAAAGATACCCCTCAATCTATCCTATCCATGCAGTCAACGGGATAAGTTTGAAAGAAGCTTTTTAAAATTATAAACCCTTTTTTCACTTTCTTTAAAGGTTCAGACGTATTTTTTAAGGCCCTGGTTTATAAAAGTACCATTGTTGAAGCCTGAAAGCCACTTTAAAAATACATCAGACATCATCCACACTAGGTATATACAAACAGGGAGGCTGCAGATAAGTAATTTCTTTTATTGCATTCTGTCTCTACCCATTGTTTGATCCTTGCACTCACTGTGGTCTCTCTGGTAAAAACCGGCAGCTCAGTGTTGGAAATGTAAATGCAGGCAGTCAGTGCACAAATGTAAACAATAAAAGGCCCACAAATTGAACTATCTATGTCTTATTTAAGAAAACTAGACAGTTTAGTGCATGAAAATCCAGTTACGGTGTCTGTGCTCCGAGATGGACCAATCACACTGTCTGGCACCAATAATCACACTGTGTCTGGGTGAGCTGTCTCTCTCACTGAAATGTTCCTGGGATAGCCTTGCATCTTGGCTGCTTTGCTTGTTTTTGAGTTTTAAAGACTGAGAATATGTTGTGTTTATAGGTTTTGAAATGTGTTTTACGGGATTGATAGTTTTCAGCATTATTGTTTTTGTGTGAACTCTACAACTCTGCTCATATATATATATTTTTTTTTTTCGTAGCAGTTTTCCTCCCACTAACCAAAAATATTCATGGTAGGTTCATTGGTAGCTCTAAATTGTCCCTAGGTGTGATTTGAGACTAGTCCATGGTGTACCTCGCCTCTCACACAGTGACTGTGGGGATAAGCACCAGCTCCCCGCAAGCTGAAAAGGAAAAGCAAGTAAAGAAAATAAGTGGATGGATGGACAACAGCAACGTAAACTACGTGATCATCTGAGGTCTGTTTAATTGTGAGGTTAGCAAAATATCTTATCAATCAGTGACAAATTTTATTTGGAATTCCTAGAAAGTAATCACTGGATGTACATCTACAATGGACTAACCTTTGGAGTCAACACAATTCAAGATGGCCACCACAGCAACCTTGGCAAAAGCTATAACTCGGTCATTTTTTTACAGATACCGATCATGCCAAATGAGGTTGTGCTTAACGTCATTTACAAAGTTTGACCACAACGACTATAACTTTGAACCGTCTCCTCATTAGATGACTCTAATTTAACCTTCCTGTATGAAATGCGGCGGGCAATATGCATTCCTTCAAGAAATGTTAGTCCTATAATTATTTTGACGTCTTCCTCATTTTTTCACTCAGCTCTCACTCATTCCTTTTCTCATCCATCAGCCTTCCTCTCCTCTTCAGTGTTTGTTTCTCACTCTTCCCACTCCACAGCTGATATCTTTATCCCTCCATGTTATCCGTTTCTCCATCCCCCTCCATCTTCCAGCCCATCCAGCAGAGTTGTTCCTTCTGGTTGGCTGCGGGCCACCCAACCCCGTCCCTGTCAGTCACCCTGCTGCCGATAGCTGAGCAGAGACTGACAGCTCCATGAGCAAATCAATAATAATCTTCAGTCAGTGTAATCCTACACCTGAGGATGTCCACTGCTGCAGCCACGGCTTCCTGGTTTTTACTTATCATCATGTTTGGGTTTGCATATTTGTCTGTCACTGTGAAAAGCACAGACTCTGAGATTGACAAACAAGCCAAATCTCATAAAACCACGGCGAGTGTGCATAAAAATTCCAAGCAACACACAAACACACCGTCTTAGCACACGAACACTGTCCCGTCCTGACTGTCACAGAGGCTAAGGTCATCTAGTTTGATGTATGACTCGACTCATATGACAACCTTCATCTGATTCCAACCTCTTTCCTCCCCAACAAAATTAACAGAAAATCCTGAAGGACTTAAGAAGAGGAAGTATTCTTCTTCTCATGTAGAAAGGAATTTGTACATAGCTAATTTTGTGAACTTCTTTCGGGCCTTTTGCTTACAGAATATTAAACGTTTCACCTTTTATTAAACAGTTTCCCTCTTTTTAATAAATGCTTGGTTTTAATGCTGCTTGAACACATTGATTTAATTAGTTTTTTCTTAAGAGACATGCAGGTTGCTCTCTGCCTTGCATGTCAAAGTTTTAAACACAAATTTCACTTGACCTTTTAAACCTTAGCGTATATGTTGGAGATGACTCTTAGCTACTACCACACAATTTGCTTTATCTCAATATGTTTAAAACTGACGGAGTTATTGACATTTTTGCATTTGCTATTGCCAATTAACTGTGGCAACCAACTTGAGTTGGGCTGATTCCAAAAGGTAATCACTTGTAGACATTCATCAAGTGATTACTTTCTGAGAGTTTTGTTAAAATTCACCCAGTGGTTCATTAAATATTTGGCTAACAGAAAGACAGATGAACTTCCAGCCACAAACACAGCTGTTAGCATCATTATCATTTCACATTATCTTCTGCCGCCATGAAATGCGACCAGGCTGGGCAGCTCTCACTTTACCCTTTGCTAATGTAATTCCACATGAACAGTACATCCATTTATTAATCTTATTAAGCAAAATAAAATGTCAGTGGTTTATATTTTTGGAAAGTGTTACAGCCCAACTCAGAAGACTGCAACAGAAAAATGGGGGGACACGACACCAATAACCAGTTTAAGCCAGGCATACGCCCAGGAGCCGCTGCACCTGCGTGGGCACGCCTCCGTCTGCGTGTGCGCCCCACGCTGAACGCCATGCGTGGGACGAGAACCCTTTATATATGGTCCAGGTAGACCCATGTCCCCACGTGACCCATTCCAGGACCTGAATGGAAGCACAGTCAACAAACCACACTACATCATCACAGAAATGCGTATAATCTCAAGATTTCTGAAACAGAAGATTCCACTCAAACCACCAATCAAACCATATATATATATATATATATATATAATTTTTTCAACCAAATAATTCTATCACATAAATATTTCCAAACAGCAAGAGTGATTAAACATAGAAAGAAAGACTGGCAATCTTTAAAGTTGTAAGCTTGGTGAAACAAAAGGGATAACACACCATACAACGGTGATTTAGATCCAGGTCTCTTAAACAGAAGCCCTACAGCTTGTTCTACCAAACACCCTGATGGGGATTTTGTTGCTGGTTAATGACTAAAAGAAAAGTGTCATAACAACAATGCAAAATATGTAGTTTATATTTATTGTAGTTCAAAGAAACAATCAATACAAAAACAGTTTAGGTGGACTTTATCAATGAAATTTAATGTTAAAACTGAGCAGAAAGCATGTATTTAGTTGGCCTGTGTAATGCTTTGTAGGATCATGTAGCAGTTCCTGCCACAGAAAGTTGAACCAGGTCCAGTTTTGGTTTGTTGGAGCTTTCTATGTCTGCATTTACAGCATGCACAGTAAATGCGAAGGTTTCTTTATTTACCACACACGCTGTTCCCTATAGATATATCGCTGTCCTTGAGGTGTAATAACTTTCTAACTCCACTGTTGTGAACAGACACAGACTCCTTCCTTTAGCTGGTGACAAACTTCTGTTATGGCAGAGTCACCAGCTACAAAATGACATATCATAAACACTTTTCGAGAAATGCATGTACGGGTAAATAAAAAGATGGTGAAATGGGAGAAAAATGGGAATAACCTCTAAAAATGTTTTTTACACTTTATGCACACTGCAGAATATCTATACAAAATACAAATTTTACTCTGTTCACCTTCCTCTCCTTGTCTGATTCATGTTTTAAATGGATTTCATTCAAGACTAAAACCAGGATCTTACTGGGCTGCGTCTGTTTGCAAAACTATTTGGGAGAGAGCTTCCAAAATGTCTTAAAACATTTGAGAGAATTCGACTGAGTTGCCTGAGTTGTAGGGCCTCACTCTTGTGTTGCTGTGTTTTTTTAATGTTCAAAAAATTTGCAATACAGATTTTCTCTTAAAATAATCAAAGAGTTGTTGCTAACATCTGGGACGCAACTCAAACCCTTTCTGAATTTAACCTCTGTATTTCAGTTTTTTTTTTAATTGCTCCCTTTTTATGTTTCCTTTATTTGCTACTGTATGAAAACCTGCATGTATTTGTAATATGTCACTGTGTGAATAGTTTGCACTTGCAAAACAAAAAGTGCAATAACGTATTTGTGAAAAATAAAAAGTACATTTTGTGGAGTTTTAAGTGTTTTCTTGTAATTTTGTGTCTCCAGCTAGTCCACAACAGTCACAGTGCAGTGAGATTTCACCAGAAAAAAGTGGATGTACTGCAGTTATGTGTAACATTGCTTTGGGAAGAGTTACTGATGTTTTGCTAAGCGGAGCAGAGACTCCTTCACTCCTCTGCCTTCCTCACACACCTCCTCTCTCTTGCCCTCGCTCAGCTTCTTCAGCGTTCAGGTCCCTCAGATGCTATCTCCATCTGCTGTAATTATACAGACCCCCCCATCCCCCCCGACTCTCTCAGCCTTGCTAACACATACGCACACAGAACACACTGCCCACTGGTGTAATTCATGCCGCCTAGGGGGTCATGGGAGATTATGAGCCGGATCGATCATTCTGATGGTTAACACACACACACACACACCCACACACACACACACTACCTCATCATCGATGACGGCCTCCTTACCTCCCCTCTCCTACTGAGGAACATCCTGCAGCTAATGAGGACACACAAACACTGTCAACCATATCGACCACCTTAGCTTAACAAGGTACTTCATATATGGACCTGTTTGGAAGACCATCAGCTCGGAGACGCCTTGTTCCACCACTGTAAAATAGAGTTAAAGACACAATTAGTGCACAATGAGGAACGTCTAGTCTTCACTCTCCCCCACTGTTCTTGCTTCCTGGAATCTCACCGGTGTTTTTCTTCTCCAGGAAATACCTCGTGCCACACCAGATGGTAGAAAGGTTTAAAAAGATCTTAGTTTCAATCTGGGTTGTTAATTGTTTAGAAATTATACATCACTTAAAAGATATGTGGTGTTTTTGTGCAATCACTCTTATTTGTCTAGAATGAACACTAAATTCACACAATTTCTGTTTTTATTCTGTTATTTTTAAAATAATGTAGACAAGTGAGCAGTGAGGAATTTAAATTCCATTGCAAAAACTACAATTAAGGAAATAAAGACATTTAATTCTGTGTTTTTTTCCATTGTGGAAAGTATGTTCGCATTTTTCTATCTTCAAGGGTAAATATGAACAAAAGCAGTAAGGAATTGAAAATGTTGCTGTTTGAGGACTGTTTGCCTTGTGAAACTCACCTGCATATTATTATTTTTTGTTTCTCAAAGTAAAGATCTTGTTCTTATTATTTTAGATTGTGAGGTGAGGGAATGAAATGTGTTCATGTTACTTCCCAGCATCACAGAAGTGATTAGCAAGAAGAAGTGGTGATGTGGTTCAAACCCAGGGCTTCCAGCTCATAAAGCGTTAGTTCATAAAGTTTTTTTTTTTTTGCAAAAATACACAACAGAAATGTTTTATTTCCTTTAATCTTTTGTGACTTCAGGAGCCACATGGGCAGGCAGTAACAAAGGTCTTACTTATCAACACATTCCATCCATCCATCCATCCATCCATATGGTTGTGAGCCATGTTGCAGCATTGTTATTGGTATTTTTGGTTTCATAGTGGAGGTGTAATAAAAATTGATTTTCAGTGTGCTAAATGCTGCCCGTGTATTTAGACCACGCATACGTACAATCTAACTTGAGGTCCAGAAGCAGCCCTATGATCATATCAACCTGACCCTTGATGTTATCAGCCAAAAACAAAACAACCTGAACTAAAGAACTGAAAGCCAGACTTCCATGAAAGAATATTGAAGAAAATTAAAACAGATTCTAAAGCACTTTTTAAAACCTGTTTACAATAGTAAACACTTTTTTTTTTTAATTTTTGAATAAAAAAAGTGTACTTTTGTTGCTAGGTTTGTACAACATTAAGTAGGAATGTTTGAAAAAAGAGCAACTGGACTCTAAATGTTGTATTTTTTTAAACCATAAAATAAATTGATTTTTGTTTACAAAAAAAACAGCAACTATGCAGTAATGGTTTACTTTTGCAGATGTTATAATGTTATAGATATTAAATGATGTGCTATAATCAGCCCATGTTTCAATATTGTTGCCTTTGATCCCTAAAGGTCAAATAACCCTCTAGGAAAAAAAAAACACCAGCAATGTTTGTTAATGTGTCGTAATGTTTGCATATTGGAGGAATGATTGCAGACATACCCATATATACTGTGTGTGAAAGGATGCGTATAACTTTACTGTGTGTTTCTGTGTGTGTGTTTGTGATGTATGGATTATAGAAGCTGACTGCTGGTGTCCGGAGAAGGTGCGAGATTGCTGCTGGGAACATGAAAGCCTCAGCCCTGAAGGGGGGAGGAAACTGGTCAGTAGACGTGACCTACAGATTCAGTGTCCTTATAAAAGAGCAAATGACAAGATCAGAAGAAAGGCTAACATCAGGAAGTAACAGAAGGCGAGTACAACAGAGAGTCCTGACAGAAAAAAAAAAAGGAGAGCAAACATTTTCTAGAACAATATAACCATGCATTGGGCTAATGCCACTTAACGTAGTCGTGCTGAAATGTAGAAGTGATAATGGGAATTTATAACCTTCACAAGCCTGTTAAGAAAACATTTTTAGATTAATTAATTGGGGTAATGCTGAATAAAATAGATAACTACAATAAGTTTTGAAGTCATTTAACTTGACTTTGTGTGGCTGCTTTACATACTTTCCATTTGCAAACAAGTTCAACTCTACAGTTGTCATAATCTGCGCTAAATTATTCTCCCTTAAAATGTTTTAAATAAAGGTAATTTTTCATCTCAGTCAGCAGCCTTCAAGAGTGAAGCTCGTATTTGATAATCCGTACGCGGGATCATATTCAGTCACGACACAAAAGCACATCAAGGGCAACAACTCAAGACGCTCAGAAAAAGCCCTGCAGACCCCAAGTGTGTTCATCTTCAGTGTGCTGGTGGGGGTCCGCAGGACCACTCCTCCTCCTGTATCGACATTGTGTGCCCTTTCAGAGCCCCCCACCACCTTGGTTTCCTTTATCACTGGGTCGGATGGCTCTGCAGCAACCAGTAGGGTTCCTGCACTACAAGAGCAGGGGCTTTCTCCAGTAAAGGTCAGTGATGTTGGCTGGAATCTTTCAGCCATCTGTGTGTCTCTCTGCAAATTCACTTCAAACGGAAGGAAAACGTTCGGTTTGTGTAAGAAGTTTGGCTTGTAGATGTTCAGGCTGGTATATTTTCTTTGGTTCAATTGAAGCCAGGACATACTTGAAACAAATAGCTTTGTTAAACACCTCATTGTGTACAGTTTAGTTTTATCCCCACCCAGCAAAAAAGAAGAGACATTGTTCCAGGTGGGCTTTTTATTGTGACGCTGGAAGTGTTGGCAACACAACTGCAAACTATTCTTTGAAGCACAGAAGAGGGGTATGCCACAAGACAAATATAAAAGTTCTGTCCAGAATTGTGCTTTGTTTTATTTCATGACATAAAACCAGGACTAACACAACATCAAGAAGCAGCATCAAAGTTAGAAAAAAAAATTGCGCTTACCTCTGCATCTTGTGACACATATATTTATTCTTCTGCCAAGACACGCACAAAGACAAAAGACCAATTTGTACAATTTTAGTCAGAATAGTGAGATTACTTTCTTTAAAATTGTAAAAAAAGATCATATTATTGGTGCAGACAGTAGTGACTGTAAATATAATTTTCCTTCTTTAGTGCACAAACAACAATTTTCAAAGTAAACAGTCAAGATAAAGTAATCTAATCAAAAAATTGTGCCATCTCGTGTCTGTACCATTTGATTTAGTACATAAATGTATTTTATGACACATTGAGAAACTTTTCTAGTTTCTCAACCTGTATCTTAGAAAGATGGGGGAACATTAAAGATGCAGTATTACACTATTTAGCAAAAACACCTGTTTTTGAGTTTTGGGTAAGTCAAGTATCTTTTCTACTAGTTTTTCCTATTATTATTCTAGTAGCTAAAGTTGTCTTGTGTTTAGTTTGCTTTGGGCATCTTTCCGAAAGCCATGCTTTGACGTCAAATTTATGAATGTAAAACTGACCGCATGAAAAAAAACAACAAAAAAACTACATTTAGTTTATAAAAAACAAAGGTGATGTTTTTATCACATGGCACTTGTTAACACACCATTAAAACTTTAGAAGCTGCATATTTTGAAATAAAATAACTGATGACAAAACATTATATCTGAGGACATTTTTTACAAGGCAGGACAGTTTAATTTTTTAAAGCTTGAATGATATTTTATCTTTATGTTTGCTTGTTTAGCTACAGCCCAGAAGCAGAAAGCACCCTGTTTCATGTATTTTAACAGAGAATTCCTTTATACAAACAAAATACAACAAAGGCGACTTTAGGATTCTTGATCATTTTGTGACTGGAGCCTGTCAGCTATAAAGAGAGTAAACTGGCTAATGCAGGTGTTCTGCAGGCGCAGCAGCTGTAATGAAACAGCCTAGTTAAGCGAACACGGCTGTAATGAAGAGCTGTGATTAGCAAGCGAGACCCTAACAAGGGCGTGTTTATTGAGAGGGAGTTGAATGAAAGCGTTGCTAAGAGAGCCAGAGAAAGCAGTGGTGGCGGGAGGAAGGGGAAGAGAGAGAAAAAAAAAGAAAAAACTTATAGGCTGAGTGATGCTGCCAGAGCCAATTCATTACGACTGCAGCTCTGTCAATCCTTGCTCATCTCCCGTAGCACTCGACCACTAATGGAATTAGTCCCTGTCACACACACACACACACCAACACACGTATGCACACAAACACACTCTAAAAGACAGGGGAAGGCAAACACACAAACACAAGCACACACTGCATTAACACAATAAGTCCTGGCAGATATATCTCAGTGACAAAGCTTTCACACTTGCAACCCGTAAATTCATGGAGGTCAGTAGGTTAGCCACACATGCATGCAGCATACCTTACACGTTGTGGAAGCAAATAGCTGCATAGTATTCCAACTGCGAGAAAGTCTTATATCATGTGTCGTTTTTAGTTTTACTTGTGGCATATTTGGGAACATTCTATTCCCATAGACTTATCTGCTTTAAAAAGCTGGAATCAAATAAAAAACCTGCAAGAAAGAGATCAAATCTAGCAGCAACCACTAACTGTCTGTGGTCAATAATCAATGAAACACTCTATATAAGCAGTCCAGGATGAATCAGAGCCTTTAAAAAAAGAAAAAAAAAAGAGAATGGAATATGACAAGACAATGCCTGGGAGCAGGTTATCTGATTTGATCGAATAGAGGTCAACACCAGCCGGTCAGTCCTGCGGACAGAAAAATCATCCACTCTCCACGTTTCCTCCAAACACCATCACTGTCCTTCCTGACCCTCACCCCCTACACACCCAACTCCTCTCCTCCTGTCCACTGCTCCCACTGCTTCCGTGGTCTCGGGTGCCTCCTCCCTCTTGCTCTAAGAGCGGTCATTAGATTACACCAACGGTCATGACCGTAAGGATTCCCCACCACTTTCCGGTAAACTCTATTTTCCTAGACCTAACGAGAACAGCAGGAGGCTTCAAAAGTACAGAAATATTTTGGTTCTGAGCATTTCAAATAGGATTTTTTTTTTAAGGATTAGACAGAGCACCTGGTTAGTCTAATGCCAAGCTTCACTGGGCACACCTACCCAAGCTGAGACTTGTCAAATCAGACCACTGAGATAGAAACCCTACAGATCTGCCGTGATATGCAGACGCTACAACATATGCTCCATCACAGCAGGGAGGTGTGCTTTTATGGTCAGCAATCCCCCCTACCCCCCACCCCCATCTCTCCACTCCCACCAACCTCTTTCACCCTGTGCTGAGGGTAGGATAGTGACTCAAAGAGAATTGCGATTGGCTGACTTTGACTGGACGACCCTGTAGGTCAAGGGTGAAAGACCCCACAAGGCCTGGTGAAGAGTCAATTTTCCCCTGGTCAAAGGTCAAACTCAATGTCCCCATCAGCCCCAGCAGCAGGAACAGCAAGGGGATGAGCTGTGGTGCATCGTGCGTGAGCGCTGCGCACACAAATCATAAAGATTGGAGGAGGAGAGGTAAGTGTGAAGCGCTTGATTGGGAGGGAGTCAGAGAGAGGGTGTTGCAGGGAGGATGGGAACTGGGGTAGATGAGGGCAGTTGGTCCTCTGAATGTCTTTGACCTCTGCACTGACCCCCAGGTGAAGGCTCCCCCACACCCCCACCCCACTGACTGACAGTAATGACTGGGTTTCTGTTCATGTGTGTATGTACAATATTAGCAGTCAGCATGCAGTGTTTTCATGTTTCTTTAGGACTAGAAACATCCATCCATCCATCCATCCATCCATCCATCCATCCATCCATCCATCCATCCATCCATCCATCCATCCAGATTCAGCTCAGCAAAATAAGAACTCAGATTGTAAAGAAGTTCATGTGAAAATAACTAACTTGATCGGGTTACAGTGAGTTTACAAAGTGAATTCAACACCATTGTGCTCATTTTGTAAACTATGTTCCTCATTAATGCAGCCTAAATTTTATGTTTGAAAAACCATTACTCACTGACTGATAGCAGTTTCTGTTGTTTCATCATTTGATCTACTGCTTTCTCATAGCATCTGATTACAGAAAACTGATCTGACAGCATCCCAAATTAACTTGAGGCTTCTGAACAGTAGTTCACAGATCGTTGGGATGACATTAAATCCTGTCCTATTTTTAATATACTGCCTGGTGATGTGGTGAGGATTGCATGTTAAATTTAAATAATCATAACACATTCAAAAAGGAGTGCTAAGGAATGCAGGACCCTAATATGGGTAAAAATCTAAAAGTAGTGAGGCTTTACAAAAACTACATCAGCAAAACAAAGGTGTTGCACTGTAAAGGTATGCAGAGGTAAAAAAAAAAAAATCCGCAATAACTTCCCAGTGGGATGGAGGTGGGGGGTTCCCACTTGTTGAATTCTGAAGACAAAGACAGGTATCAGCCCGCTGAAACACTGAACAGGATAAAGCAGGTGTAGAAAACGAATGAAAACGTTTACTGCGAGCTCTCGTACTCCAACTTTGTGAACTGGTGACTACAATTCTGGTTTTCAAACAGTTTGTAAAGTTGCAATTACACTAGAGGATACTCAAGATCAGCACTACTTTCCTTTTTGTAATACCAGAACAGTGATACTACAAAAAAACTCACATTCAGCTCGTGAAGTAGCAGAGAATCATTGAGGTTTGAGTTTTGAGTCCATAAAGCGAGACATGTCCTGGTCTATTTATCGCCTGTTTAAGTTTAATGATTGGCCACAAGCTTTAACACATCTGTTGTGAGGAAGTAAGAACCCTCTAACAGAGACTCTGGGGACACTTTGTGGCAAGCAGGAAGCAAGGAGGTTGTTTTTAAATCAACCACAGGACGCCGCTGATTGAATAATTAATGTGTGCAAACATGTAACAGGAAAACACCACACTCACTGCATAAAAGGACAAATCCACGAACACAGGTTAACAGCTGGTGAAGTGTCATGTTCCTTTAGGGTTTGGAAGGTCTGTCTGTCTATCCTATTACTTCCTTACTTCTGCGATATTATTTCCCGACTTTTCACCCTTTCTTATTTGATCATTTCAACTGTCCCCCTGTCACTACCTCAGGTTAGCTGTCTTTGACCTTTGGCCTCTTTTGTGATCATGCTCGTACAGCCCACACGCCCGTGCACCCTGACGCATGCACGCACACACACTTACACGCAAATATCATCTACGCAGTTGAATGTTCTTGACAGCGTGGAGAAACACAGATGGTTTAAAACGCAGTGAAATGAGACTTTAATCTGTGTGACCACAAACTCCTGCTGGCGTCTGTAAGCCAACTATTACCAAAACCCACGGACACACACACACACATCACTTTTATGGGTGCACAAAAGATCAGTGTATAGTGTATTATGTACATTAAAGCACACAAATGTCAACTCAAATGTCACATGTTACATACACATGTTTTCTAATCATTAACTGCATGTGCTCTGTCCTTGCGGTTCCTACCTCATGGATGTGTCTGTATACGCATGTACATATTGTGTGCCCGTGTGTGTGCATGTGTGTGTGTCTGTGCAGCCTTCACAGTGAAACACTGCTCCAGAGAGATTGAAATCAATACTCTGTACTCCGTCATTTGTCACATCTTTACAAGGCTGAAGCCATCTGAACAGCAGTTTATTCTACTTTGGTGTCATTTATCAAATTGCTCCACCTTGCAGAGATGCACATACCCTCTCACACACAAATATACACACCTACATAACCAAGGACACACACATACAGCACTGAAACTTTTGGTTCACAATTAAGTGCACATAACAATGGTGTAGTTGGTCTAGCTTTCCCACCAGAAATTTAGAAATGTGTACATGGGGATGACCCGTTCATGCTTTTTGCAAGTCGACACAAAGCTAAAGGAGAACACATTCAGTTTCATATTTCTTAACTCTATGCCTCTCTTTTAGCCGCCTGCTGTGGCTAGATTACACAAGTAAAGACTTTACCGCTTTTTTTTCCTTAAAATCATTTTTTTCTGGTTTAGTTTTGCAGCAAATATATGAGGTGAAGCTGTGATGACTTTACTCCCTCTGTGGCAGCAAAGCAGTTTATTGGAGCCCCTAAAAAATGTGAGAAAGCAAGAAACACAAAACAAACAAACAATAATTAACTCAAACCCTTACAAAAAACTGAACTGATACTTACACATATAGGTCTTTTTGCAGCTGACCTACACCTCTTCTCAATTTAACTTGCAGATTAAATAACACTGATAAGGGAATTTGGACAAATCAAATAGGTTCACAAGCTTTTTAAGGCCCACTTTTTGCTGAAACTAACCACAAAACCTCATGTTCATGTAACTGTGCAAAAAGGTGACTAAAAATAGAAACATACACTAGAACAGTATATGTAGTCTTCATCTCCAAGATTTTTTGTCTCTAAGTTGTCCTAAAATGCTGCTGATGTCTCGTGAACTATAAAAGTGCAATAGTAAATCAGTAAATAATAGATTTCTAATAAAAGCGAGATGGTTTTTAATGACCAGGAAAGGCATAAAACCAGTAATCCTGGACTAACAGACCTTATGTATTACAGTATATAACCCTTTACAGGACCTTGGACTTTTAAATAAAATGTGTTTTTAATGGAAAACTTTAATCCTGTAAAATGCGGGGCTATAAAAAAGTAGAAAAATATAATATAATATTTCAGGTGTATCATCCAAACCTAAGTGTTGCTTAATCCTTCCTGGAAAACTGAGCTGTTCAAGAGCCTTCTCAAGAGGACATTTACTGTAGAACTGTCTGGATTAACTGCACTTACAGTATGTTGGAAAGCCATTGTGTGTGTATGTGTGTGTGTGTTTGTACGTGTGTGTGGCAGACCACGTGTAAGGCAGTGGAAAGTGGTTGGGGCCAAATTGCTTTATCGTTTGTGGATGAATTGAATAAAGTCATATCTGGCTTTTTGGAATGTTACCACAGGGTTCAGGAAAATTGGTTAGTGGAGCAATCTCGCTGAAATTTCCAAGATCCTGTTACACACTCAGTGCATGCACTCAGTGAAGACTGTTATGGAAAAACATCTTAAGAAGAAAAAGACAGAAGAAAAGAAAACCACCTTCATACTAAGTCAAAGTAATGTTTTTGGAACGTCATTCTTTTTTTTTTTTTAACTGAAATTTAGCCAAAGAGGGCAATTCTAGA
Organism: Kryptolebias marmoratus; assembly: GCF_001649575.2. NCBI lineage: Eukaryota > Metazoa > Chordata > Actinopteri > Cyprinodontiformes > Rivulidae > Kryptolebias > Kryptolebias marmoratus. The sequence goes on from NC_051444.1 coordinate 14,024,900, forward strand.
CAATTTCTATGTCTGGAGGCAGAAAGGTGAGACAAACACCAAATCCACAAATAAGTGAGCAATTTTGTTATTTGACAATATTTTTGCAGATGTAAGCTACAATAAATCTATGGTTCACAAACAACAGCAAACGAATAATAAAGGGTAGAAGCCAAAAGTAAAATGTGTATATATATTTAAAGTAAGATGTTGCTTCTTTGTTTCAAAGAAATAAAAATGTCCATTGAACTCATTTAAAAAAATTAAATAATAAACAACTAAGATCAGGTGGAACATAAACTTTTTTCCGGCCACTTTATTAGGTACACCTTGCTAGTGCCTGGTTGGACCCCATTTTGCTTTCAGAGATGCATTGATTTCATAGATTAAACAACTTGCTGAAAACATTCCTCTGAGATTTTGGGCCATATTATTTTGCATCACACAGCTGCTGCAGAATTGTCAGCAGCACATACAGTATATGATGCAAATCTCCTATTCCATCACATCCTAAAGGTCCTGGATTGGATAGAGTGTCTGTGGAAACCATTGGAGTCCATTATACTCATTTTCATGTTCAAAAGTCCAGTTTGAGATGATGTAACCCACTTAAGCTTTTTTCTCCCTTTTGTTAATCAATTATTTATACACTCACTGACCACTTTATTAGGTACACCTGTTCAATTACTTGTTAACACAAATAGTTAATTAGCCAATCAAGTGGCAGTAAGTTATTGCATCTAGATGTGATGAAGATGAAGCTGAAGTTAAACCCAAGCATCAGAACAGAGAAGTAAGGGGATTTATGTGACTTTGAAAGTGGCATGATTTTTGGTGCCAGACGGGCTGGTTTGAGTATTTAAGAAACTGCTGATCTACTGGGGTTTTTACAAAAAACCACCTCTAAGGTTTACAGAGACTACAAGGTACCCATCTTATGGCTACTTCCAACAGGATAATCTGGCATGTCACAAAACTTAAAACATTTGTTGAGTTTTACACAAATTCTAAAAACAGATTTAAAGAAGACAAATGCAGAGTTGACACAAATATTAATTCTTTCTATTTATTTATTGAACAGAATTATCCAGAATAACACATCTGTGAGAGGAAGAAAATAGGAGGGGTTACTTTCAGTGTCTGGTCAGAGCCACACGAGAAACAAAAACTGCAGCTGAACATCTCAGGTTGATCGGTTTCATAGGTGAAATCTTTAGCAAACTGCAGAGGGGCTGCAGCGTTTGGAGAACAGTGACTTTCCTTAAATACACTCTATTTTCATTCAGTTCTCCTGAACTCATGAACATCAACCAAGGTCTTAAGGGAATCCCTCTTCAGCTGTAGACTTTGACCTGTTTTCAGGAGAGACGCCTCAGGGACATAACCACCATTCACATTAAAACAACAAGATTTTTGATGCAGGGAAAGTTTCATCTCAAATAAACACATTTGTTGTATGAATTTAGTAAATAAAGTTTTTTTCATCAGACTCAAAGATCAAGTACTAGTCAGGGTTTATCTTTGTCTCATTTGCTTTTTAAATAAGTTTTCTTTTGTAGCATTTGTGCAAAAAACTTGAGGATATCTGATAATATTAGTATTTATGCATAAAAAAGACATTAATCATGATAAAACAATAATACAGAATATTATAAAAGGCTCACAAACTTTTAAGTGCCACCATAATTCCAGGAACAAACCCAGCCCTGAGACGATCCGCCTGCGAAGTCCATTGCAGTTTTATATCTGCTTGCTTCACACAGGGAGAACTGACGATTGCAGATGTTTGAGCAAAGTACATAAAAAAATTCTTCCTGAAGGCAATATTCAGACCAACCCATTAGATCTGCCCTGAGGCTTGCTGGTGGGCATCTCCTAATGAGTGACCACATCCTCTGCTTATTGATTCTTTACGTGACATGCACTAAAAGGATTATGCAGTTTTGGAACGAAAGATCAATGATAAAAAGGCCAGACTAGTTTTAGGACAGACTTGAAGAGAGATAACATTTTTTCTGCCAATAAGTTGTAAACATAGATTTGAGAGAACTCAGGAATCAGACACTTATCATTTTGCCTGAAGTTTTTTGTCTGTTTCCAAACCATACTTATGAGGAAAAGTCACAGAGCTAATGATAAAGAAAAAGAAAGTGTTTAAAGTCAACAGGTTTAATACAAACTGTACGTCAACATTTAAAACCCAAACTCTTCTCTCTCTGATTGAAAAGTTTAACTGGATCACTGCCACATTTGACAGGGGAGTGATATACTCGCTACCAAACAAGTTAAAGTGAAGGTAACACCTCATACTACTGGGACTGCAGCCGAACATCATCTCACACCTCTTCTTTACCAGTGCTGGGACAAGACGACAGGGTTTCTCCATTTGCACCCATTGATTCTGTCACTGACATGTGTTTGAGACTTGTTTGGCTAAAAGTCGAACTTTAGGACACATCAAAACATTTCATTCATGTTCTCGACCTCTGTGATCAAAAACTGTTTTTTTTCTGTCTCGTTCGGGGGGACAATGAGTGGCCTCAAAACATACTTTCCTCAGACTGAAAATTCCCTTTTTTTTCAACAACAAAAAAGATGAATTTAATCTGATGTGTTCTAACCTACAGAGGCATCGAGTGGATGCAAACTTTGAGACGAAGAGGAAAAGCTTAAAGGAGTTGCTCAGATCTTTTGAAGAGTGTTTCTGTGTCTCATGAACAAATAATATATTACCGTACCTGTTGTAGATAGCTGTTTAAACAACCTTTGGAGAAACAGAGCTTTATTCTGACCAGATTGATGAGCTAATAGCTACTCAGAGTGGGGCCAAGACCAAAGTAGATTGCTGCCATTTTAATTTTATAGTGGTTGGTGCAATTTTATAAACCTTTACAGTGCCAGTAGTTTTGCATTATACAATTATTTCAGCAGGAATATATGATATTCCTACTGGAAGTGCCCCTGGCTAGACTGAAGGAGAAACAGCTCACTGCTTCTGCAATTTACAACAGAATTCAATGTAAATAACGATCTAATGCAAAATTGACAGAGATGTAGAGGTTGTTGACCCATCTTATCAATCTGACCAAAGTTAGACGCCCTACACACTACTCCAGGTTAAAAAAAAAACAGGGATTTTGTTTTGTTTAAACTTCCTGTTCACACACCAACAGAGGTTTTGGTGAGAAAATCAGATATTTTTAACACTTTTCAAATTGGAGATACTAACAAGCACACTTTCTGGTGAATCCACGTGCCAGGAAACATGGAGCTATTAAAAAAAAACAAACAAACAAAAAAAAAACAATAAAAAAAAAGACTTAGCAGCCTGTTTTGCACATGGCTCTTTGTGCCATAAAAACACAAACAAATTCGAAGCTGTTGTTATTGTTTGGTTTTTCATCTCTACAGCTTTATCTTGAATATACCCCCATTAAAGTTTGGCCTTGTGCTGAAATGGTTTACAACTGAGAGGAAACTTAAATGATATTTGAAAAATATCATTTAATATCTTTGCTTGGAATAAACATTAACCAAGCAAAGCATGTTTTTTCCCCCTGTAATTGGATTTGTCATTAATATAGAAAATTTTGCAATCTGCCATGGCATAAATATATCTCCTTAAAGCTACATTTATTTAAATCCTGCTTTGAATTCCCTTTGTGTTTGAACATCTAAAGATTTCATACAATTATTCTAGATCACATCAAGTATTGCTGTTATCAGGTGAGAAAGAAAAGAACCTAGAATGCAGATTCATTTTCAAAAAAGAAAAACTGATTTATTATAACAAGGGAAAACAAAAGGAGGACGTAGCAGCCAAAACTTACAACAGAAACTTAACTCAGAGGTTTGCGAGGAGACAGAACAAACAGACCTGACTGTAGAAACCAACAACAGCAACAATGATCTGTCATGAATGTCAGTGTTTTTGGGTTTTGGTTCTTTGTTTGGTGTTTCTTGTTCATGTTGTTTTGGTTTGGTTGTCTTTTGGGTTTCTGTGTCACCATTCACCTCTCCAGTAATTTTCCGGTCACGCCTACCACGCCCACCTCACCTGTTTCTCGTCATGTCCTCAGCTGCAACCCATTGTAATCTCACCCTCTGACCTTTAAAAGCTGGTCTCTGCTCATCTCTCGTCACTGGGTCATTCCTCTTGTTTTGCTATGCTTATTGTTGCCTCGCCTTGCCAGATTTTGATTGTTTGTTTTTTTTGCTGCCACGCCAGCCTTTTTTTTGTTCATATTTTATTTTAATAAATTAGTTTCACTTTAAAAGATGAGTCTGCATTCTGGGTTCGCCTCCATCTCTCCCCCTTCTGAGTGACAAGAGACTGAATTTATAGGACTGAGGATGAGTGGAAAATGCCAAAAAGCTGAGAGGCGAGGGGAAACAGGTGAGGTGGGCGTGGCAGGTTGACCAGAAAACTACTGAGGACGGTGAGTAGTGATACAGAGAACACAAGGAGCGAAAACCCACAAAAGATAATGTACAATAAAACACAGGGAACACCACAAGTATCACAAGAACAGGGCTAATAAAGAAACTCAAGTATAGAAGATATCAATAAACAAATAAAAAATACCCAAATCCTGACAGCTGTTTTCTCTTAACAGTCATACAACTAATATCAAGCTGAGGTATTTCCTGTTGTGCAACTGAAATGAAAAGACTAAAATGGAGAAAGAAAAGTTTTTTGCCAGGTAGAAATTTAATCAACAAACACCATTTGCTGCGGGACTTCAAGCTTAGATAAGTTTAATGAAATATAATAATTTGATTTACTCAAATGCTGTTGTTGTGCAGCTCTAGATGTGTAGCAAATTGCATTCCAATGCTTTTATTGTGAAATGAAAGCTGTTGATCCTATTACCCTCTAAATAACAGTGTAATCATATACTCCACTAAACCTGAGAGTACTTTATGCATATTTGTGTTAACTTCTGATATGACCACATGTCAGCTGCTCTGCAAAGACATGTCCAAACACTTTTGTTGTGCCTCAATCAAGAGCTGTAAAGTCACAGCTCTTATGTTTAAGGGGGACAGCAGCAACAGTGGTGGGGTGCTCAGGCGTGACTCTGTAAAGTGGAATCATCTTTCCTTTGAAAGGACAGATAGCGCAAGCTCCTCTCTGAGAGTGATCATTAAGGATAACCACTAACACCACAGTCCGAGAAGAGACAATTACCCGCAATCATGGCTGCTGCCGTGGGAGTGGCACTTTATGCAAGTGTTTGTGTGTGTGTACACGTGCACAGGGGTTTGTTCGCCTCTTCACCGGGTGTCTGGACGGCCCCCATCTGCAACAGCCAGTCATCTGTCACCATTACAGGACAAAGGCAGCAGCGTCTCAGGGCCATTACTGAGATTGCTGTAGATGATTTGGAGTGTCCTCCTCAGCACCGAGAAAATAATTTCCTCACAAAGAGGCGGCTCCTCAGCTCTGCGGGACCCTGTCAGCCTTTGGGACAAACTGTAGAGCCCTTCTCTCACTGCACTCGCCTCCAGGAGAGAGGAACACAGGGAGGGTGTGTTGTCTGCGTTCACAGAGAGATAACAGAGCAAATGTAAAAGACTCAGAAATGAAAGAATCATGCATCTCTTGAGGGGAAAGGTTGGTTATGAAAATGGATCTCATATATGGGTTTTCAGACTGTAATGAGACAATATTTCACATGCTTTCTTGATTTGGCTTAAGGAGATGGTGTTTTTACCCATCATTTCTGCTACTACACATCTTATTACATCCTGCCCCACTCCTCCTTCCCCCGATCAGCCTCTTTCTCTCACTCACAAGGTGCTGGCCAGAAATGGAGCTTCATTTACAGTCGTGCTGACCTTGGCTAGAATGTGGATTAGTGTTTAAAGATCAGCTCTGTGAAGTGAGCGCAGTGTTTGTATGTGAGGACTCCTGGTCAGAGGCTGGAGGGCTGCAGTTACCCCCTTCCACCAACTCCACATCCCACCAAACTCTGCCCCTCCCCCTCCCCTTCCCCCTCCCCACCCACACACACACACACACCTCTGACACACACAGATCATGATGAATTGTTCTTTCTGCAGGCTCAGATTGTTTTTTAAGGTTTAATTCAGTTTCTTCCTGTGCTTGGATGAGCAGCTGTGTGCACATGTGTGTGAATGTGTGTATTGATGAGTGTGTTTGCACCTCTGTGTAGGTGTGTGTGTGTGACAGGGAGGCAAAGAAAGAAGAGAGAAAGAGAGGAGGAGACAGAAAGAGAGAACAAACAGGAGTTATGGATCTCAGGTCTAATGTAGTCCAGCAGGTCAGGGAGACGGGGCCTCGAGTCGCCATGGAAATAGCAAAACCTGATCAATACTCAGGGTTACAGCCTCAAATCTGTGACCCCTCCCCCCCAAATTTTATCTCTTCACCTTCATCACTCGTCTGTCTCTTTGTCTCTCTATCTAGCTTTCTATTTATCAAACAAATAAACAGAACACAACAACTTTTAAATAAAAATTTTAACTTTTCTTTATAAATGCATAAAAATAACAAGAAATATGTACAGGGATGAAAAACTAGACTAAATGAAAACAGAATACATTTTAGAAATAGAAAATATTGAAACTTAAAAGGAGAGAATGTGAAAATAAACATTTGTCATGTATAAGAAAAATGTCCTCATGAATGCATGCATCATTTCTTTTTTATGTCTTTAGATGCGCATTTTATAAGATTTCAATTTATTTTTGCTGGGTTGAAAGTTTCTCAAAGCAATGTGGTCAAACTTTTTTTTTTCTGTTTTATTTCTAAATGTTCTTATGTAACACCAACCTACTAATCTGAAAAACAAACACCCCCAAAAACACATTAACTAATTATTAATTATTGGCTTTAAGACATTTAGGTTAGAGAGAATGTAAGCACACCAAAAGGACTCAGCTGAAATAAGACATCGACTCCAGAAGAAAGACAAATAAGATAAAGACAAAATCTGTGAAGGTCGAACCCATGAAGACTGTTAGATGCCTTCCACTCTGCCAACCACAGACCAACATGGTGCATTTATGTTATCAGGACAAATTTATCATGGCCTTTCCTTCAAAGTGAACAAAAAGCAGTGGTTCCTTTCGCCACTATTACACAATAATCTGATCTGATCAGGCTAAAAACGAAGACAAAGAAAATCACAGCAGAAGTGAGCAATCAGACCAGTCTTCTGGACACACTTATTTGCTGTGTTGCAGAATTTATAGCTTTAAAAGATTTTGGTGGAGAATATTTTCTTCTCTTTGTTTGGTAAAATTCCAAATGATCTTAAATATTATGACTGTGCAACTTTGTCTGGTATTCCAAATAAACTTATAAACTGCAAATGCAGAATCTGTGCACGTCCTTGGCACAGCAACTTACCATTAAGTCTGAAGCAAAAGTTATGGCAGTCTTCAAGTAAAGTAAACAAATGTAAATATTTACACAGTGGGCAGTAAAAAGTGTTGTGCAAATCTTAACAAAATGTTCACGATTCATTAAAGCCATTCCAAAATACAGCTGGAACAAGAAAAGTATCATAATATACAACAAGGTGCAAAGATAACTGGTTTCACACCTTTTATGTACAATTTTTTCAGTTCAAAGATTAAAAATTGTCTGAACTTCTTTAGACAATGTTGTGTGCTTTTCTGTGAGCCACGTTATGGTCAGCAGAACACAAAACAAAAAAACACATACACAACTTAAATAATGATAATCTAATTGTGCAATAATGCTAGTCTAACTGTTCTAAAAACATTTTTTTAACACACATGTAAAGAACATTATTTTGGTGCTCAATGAATTCTCTATAAAAACATAAATATTAAATTTATTTCAGTGAGAGAAAAAGCAGGTAAAAAAAAGCAGAAGCCAGCAGTAGAAAGTAATGAGTAGAAGATGGTGGGGGTCTTATGAGTGACTTTAAACCCGTTAAACCCTCCACAGATTGCGCTAGTGTTTTGACAATGGCCAGTAAACTATCTAAATTGCAGTGTTTTAGTGTCTGTCTTTCTGTGCTGAGCTGGGTAGCGAGGCGTGAGGCTGTCAGCCTTGTCAAACGGCCTTTCTCTCTGGGTGCACGGCTGCTATCATCATCACTGGCCTTTCAGACACCAAACTTTGTCCCTTTATCTCCGATTGTGCCTCTCCCTCACTATCCAGCTAAAATTACCCTTTCATTTTGTTGTGCCATAAAATTACAGCCTGGTGAAGATTGGCAGTGTTTTTCTGCAGCGAGAGAGAGGGGCAAATCAATGTTTTTGTAGAGAGCGTGTGAGTGTGTGTGTGCGCGCGCGTGTGCGCATCTTCAGAACATCAGAATGCAGTGATGTGTGATCGATGTGCCATTGTTCGTGTGTGTGTGTGTGTGTGTGCGCGCGTGTATGTGTGTGTCAGAGCTATCTCTGAGGATAATAGGACTCTTGGTAATGCCAGGCTACAGGGGCAAAGACCCCTGTTTTACTGGACACTTTTAGATTTTTCCAATCAGTAAGAGGAAAATAGCAAAGTAGTACTGGAGGTGAGAACCTGCAGTGGGGCAAAGGGTAAACGGGAGTGTTGCAGTTGGTCTCTGTGTAAAAGCAGTCATATTTGGTGCAAATCTCAGCGGCAAAGAGATGATTCTCTCCAGTCTGTGGCAAAGATGAAGCTCACAATATCCAAGAAGCATATAACTAAAGTGTTAAAATGAATTTATGTAGAAGTGTGCTCACAACTAGCTAGTCCTCCAATCTTAAGAATGACTTTGGTAGATTATCTAACTCATATTTAAAGTTGCAGCATCAATTCAGGTAATTATTTATTTCATGTTACAGTTTGAGGGTTAAAATGGTTGATAAGTAGTGGCAAAACATCAAAGCCTTCAAGGTATTTAACAAAAGTAGACCGAGAGAAATAAAGAAGTATATAACAAAACCAGTTAAATTATTTTATTTAAATCCTTTTTATAAATGAAATAAACCCTTGGTTTATATGTCTATAATACAGCAATGTAAAATATGTTTGTTTTGAGTTTTCTGTCTCACTGCTCAGACTTCGCATTTTCTCCTCATGCACTCATAGGTTTTCTCCAAGTACTCTGGGTCCCTCCCACAAACCAGAAACTTGCATTTTAGGTTAATTGGTAACTCTAAATTGTCACTAGGTGTGAGTGAGAGCATGAATGGCTGTCTGTCTTGTCTGTGTCTGTGTCCCTGTGATGGACTTGCGACCTGTCCTCTCACAGTAAAAGTAAAGTAAAAATTTATTTGCATAGCACATTTCAGCAGCAAGGCATTCAAAGTGCTTTACATTAGTAACTGCTGGAGATAGGCACCAGCTCCCTGCGCCCCGGAAAGGAGAAGCGTGTAAAAGAAAATGGATTTAAGATGCCCTCCGCAACAATTAGACATTATAAAACATGGTATCTGGACAGAATTTCTTCAAACTAGAATATTCAGCATCTCTTTAGACAGTTTAAGAGGCTCAGGTTTTGACTAACAGTCTCTAAGCTTGCAGTCACCTTTTAATCCCAACACACCATTTTAAAAAGTCTCCAGAATGAGTTGCACTCAGTTCGTCTGGCAAAATACAGCTTTTTGAGTTTTAACGTTCACAGAAAGTATGAAAATTCATGAACATTTTCATTTGAACATTTCTGTCTTCTACTCTGTTGGTTTAGTTTCCTTATTATCAGTCATTATATCATTTCCCATCTATTTTGTTTTACATGACCTTTGCCTTTTTAAGCTTTAGCTGGCAGTCTAACAGAATAACGTGACCCCAACATTGACAGAACATGGATATTTTCTTGTTAGGTCTATATACAGGAAAGTATAAGTATCTGCTCTGATTTTTATGTTTTACAACTACATGGCTCCATGTAGTGACAATTTTGTCAAGAGGATGCAGGAATTATATTTGATTGACATTTGATTGACAACAACAAGAAGAAATAAAGTTAATCTAAAGAAGTTACTTCTAATTCTTGTGATCTGAGTCCTTTTCAGACAGATTCTTAGCTCTTGTACAGAAAAGGCTTGTCTTTCTTTCTTTCTGGAGGTAGAGCCCGTTATCCTGGAAAATCAGCCTGCTTCCTTCATTAACTCTTTGTGTGGTCAATTAATAACCAGCATCAATATTAGTGTGTTTGAGTAAGGAGTGAGAGAGTCAGAGCACACATTTCTGACGCCACCATCTCGTTATCATTCTACCTGGTTGACATTTTGCTCCGTTGATACCCCTTCCTCCTCCTCCTCCTCCTCCTCCTGCTCGTTGGCTGGAGAGTCAAAACAAACATGCTTTCCAGTTTGCACACAATCTGAAAGCTATCTGTCTAATAGGGTAAACAATGCTTCTTTTGTTGCTTCTGAGTATGCTATGAATTACATGTTTGTAAAACATGGGAAGCTGAGGCTCCTGCTCAGACATTCTGTAGTTTGTGGTGACAATGCTATCAATAGATCAATAGATAAATGTAAAAGCTAATTTTGTTATATGGCAAAAATATATAGAAAACCCAACTGGCTAGAATGACCCGAATAATTGTTTTGCATGGTTAAGTCACCACTTTTTCTGTTTTTCTAATATTTTATTATATACTGTAAAGAGGAATGTAAAATAATGATGAAATGCACGATGAGCTGTGACTGTGTTATACTTGGCTTGTTCTCAGGCAGAAAAGTATTGCATTTTTTTTGTCACATGTGCCTCAGTGTCTTTGTGTGAAACTCTGCCCATGCAAGCATCCTCTGTAAACCAATCTGCACCATTCTCCAGTTATTAAAGGATTGTTACCTGCCACCATGAAACATGGGCAATCATGTAATTGCCTGTGTGTGTGTCTGTTTGAAGCGTTAGCACAATACCTCCTGAACCACTGGATGAGTTTTAATGAAACTGTCAGAAAGCAATCACTGGATGTGCATCTACGTCTGATTAACTTTTGACGTCAACCTCATTTAAGATGGCCGCCACAGCTAACTGACCTGACATTATAGGAGCAGGAAGTCATCCCCAACACATACTTTGGGTGCTGACAAATTGCCCAAGATCTTCAGCTTTAGGACTTTGTTGTGTAAAGTGGAATTTGCAATCCTGCAATGAAATGACGTGAACTGAAAGTGTTCAAGTCATTAGTAAGATTGTAGGATGTTTTTAGACAGTAAACTTCTGATCACACTGAGTTTCTGTTCGAGCTTATTCAAGAAGACCTCTTATTTCTTCTGGTTCCTTGAAATCCATTAAGTTCTTATTTGTTTGTTTTTAAGAAATTATCTTGTGAATGATGGGTATTATTAGTCACCTATAAGAAGTCAAATGCAAGTCAGCTTTGCACAGTTAAAAGTTAGATTCAGTTCTTTCCAGTCAGATTTGATAAATTGTCTTTTTTCTTTGATAAATTTATTCATTTTCTGAATAAATCCAGCATCAACATCAACACAGCAGACCGATTTCTCTGGCTGCCCTGAATCCACGCTCACACTGGCATCGTCTTTTCTCTGAAAGCTTCTTGGATCCATACCAACTCCTTTTCACCAGCGTATAAGGAACGAGGGTGACCTTTATGGCTTTTGAATAGCGCAAAGCAACCAAGACGTGTTCACCCGCCGTGCACGCTCTTTGTCCCAGCCTGGCCTCTCTGCACCACAAAGTCCTGAAGTATCTGATTTTACGACAAAAGAACGGCGAGGAAATGTGGAAAGTATTCAGTGGCGGAGAGGTGAAGTAGGAGGCAGAGTGAGAGGCAAGCTGCAAGGTGCCATCCGTGCAGAGAAATGGGAGTGAAAAGGATGAAAACCTATAAATGAAAATCAATACAAGAAGGCAGGAAGGCATAAGAACTGGGGAAGGAGGGGCAGGAGGAAGGAGGGGGGTAATAGAATAGACTAAAGATAAATAATGAGGACAGGAGGAAGGGGAAAGAAATAAGAGAGGGGAGAAGAAAGAAGGAGACAAAGAAAAATGATGGCAGAATGAAATCCGAGGATATATTTGTTATGTCTCCTTTCTATCAACAGAGTCAAACCTTAAAAGTGGAAAATCTTTCATTCAGAAGCTCTGATCTATGAAACATTTTGTCTTTTATTTTATGTTTGTAAAGGATTTTCTGATTTACCTTAGTCCAACTCTGAACTTAGTTCCTGGCCTGTAACTTCTAAGATTAATGCAGCTGATGAATTGTTGTCACTTGTGCATCATTTATTCATTTGTTTGTACAATATTTTACCCACTGAGTTGTAAAATTGCACTGAAACTACCCATAGAAGTGACAGATGCCTTGTTTTTTTATGGCTTTTTCCCTGGACAGGCTGGTACCACTGTTCCCTCTCAGCACTTGCAAAGCAACAGCGTAAAACATACAGAATTGTTAACAATAGATGCACTTATTCTTTTCTTTTTGACAAAAAATACTGTGGGCACAAATTCAGTTTATTAAGATGTTGAGAAATGAAATCTTCCATTTTTATTGTAGAGTTTTAAGTTTTAAATCAAGCTTTGCCACTTTGTAATAAACCCGAGAAATTCAAGTTTGAGCATGCACAGAGAAGAATCTGTTCTTGTGTAGAAAAAAATGTTTTTATACTACATAAAAAAGCAGCGTTTCTTTGAGTTGTCTTTATTAGAATACCGTTCTGTAGAAACTAAACAAATGAAGAGAATAACAGACGTCTCAGGAAGTGATTCAGGGAGACAGCGCTGCAGAGTTTTTTGCCTGAGTGTGTCTAAAGTGAAACATCTTCTCCTGCTCAAATCTGATTGGTTCAGAGCTCCGGAGCCTGAGGAGTCCGGTCTGCAGCTGGTCCATTCACAGAATTAAAGGGAGCAAAACCATCTGCCCTCTGATTGGACAGTTAAATTTGTGACTGAGCTGTCATTGTCCAATCAGCTGGAAGTATAATCCACAACACAACTTCAAAAAATAATAATGACTCTAAATCAAGCTTATTGTACATTCCTATAATTATTTTCTCATTAAGGTGAGAATACAAATAAAGATGTGAGAACATGCAAAGGAGTTCAGGAGGTCATTGCCTTTCTAGTTTTTCCTAAATAGAGAATACTGAAAATACATCACAAAAACAAAGTGAGAAAAGACTACAAGGTAAAATATGACAGATACTCATACTCATACATAAATAACTAAATAACTGATCTGAGACCCCAAAATCCTAACTGTGACACAAAAATGATGCACAATGATTAAAATTAAATGTGAATGACTACAAGATAAAAGCTCAATCAGAAAAGGAAACAAAACATAATGAATAAATAACAAATTAAATGAAAAAGGCCAACAGAAAGGCATAAAATAGCAAAAAAAAAAAAAGGTTCTATTACATCAGCATGATTTAAAAAATCCAAAACAGACACCAATATAATATGGCTTGGATTGTGTTGTGGTTGTTTCTGTCTGGATAATGGTATTTTTAAAAAAAAAAAATCCAATTATTTGAAGAAATACAAACACGAAAAAAAAACTGTTTAAAATAATTCTGGCAACAAATAAGATTGTCTCTCTGTTATCTTCACATAAAGACTAGGAGCAAATTATTTCCCTTTCTGTCTGTAGCTTCAACAAACCATCCTCTGGAGTCTGCTCAGTCTCTTAATCCTTGTAACACCAGAGCAGACGTTTGTGCAGTATTTATTGGCTCGAAAATCTATTTAAGCATGGATCTATTTGTTTGTGAAAGTGCATTTGTGTAAAAGAAGCTATTTAATTGTATCCAGAGACAAAGATGATGCGTTTGAGCTATTGATATGTTTCTGTGCAGGTGTGAACACAGCATCCCATCACACCCAGAAATATTTCAATACAAGCATCGATCAGTTTCTGCTACACCCAGATCAGATGATACCAGGCCGGGTTACAGGAAGCACGCATGTGTGAGTGTGTGTTTAGTGCAAGAACAAAGACTGCTGCATGGATCGGAGGCAGGCTAGAATCAGCTGATTTCTTCCTCGTGCATCAAACTAATGATGATGATGTTATGTGTTTGTGATTGTTGAGAACAGAAGAGGGGAGGGATTTTTAGTCAAAACCCCCGAAACTCATCCTCAATCATGAATAAGAGAAGGTTCTTCACCATCACACTGTGCAACCCTCTGGATGCAGGTCAAGCAGGAAAAAGAGGCTGGCAGCAATTACAGACACACACACACACACACACACACCCACCCACACACACGCACACTCACTGATTACACAGCACCGAGAGCACAGAGCAGTGAGGCCAGTTCCATCTGTGATTCTTCAAAGAGTTTGGCTGATATTGATTTGGTGCCAAGGTTAGCAGCTCATTCAGGCAGAGTGGAGCTTTCAGGAGCAGCTGGAAGGAGCTGAGACCACAGCCAGAGACGGAGGCTGAGACCTTGAGCTGAAACACACGGCAGCAATCCTCTGTTGGGGCTAACAATGTCTCCAAGCACACCATCCCAATCACAGCGCAGACAAAGACAAATAAACACATGGACACACACACACACACACACACACACACACACACACACACACCCCTGCATACATACATGCTCTCTCTTGCTCTCTCTCTAAATCATGAGTATGCTGCACTGAATGTAGAGTAGGAAGGAGGCCAAAGGGGTGTGAGAGAGGCGAAGAGGCGTTCTGCATGCGTTTGTTGTGAAGAGACAGGATTAGTCGTGTTTTTGAGAGAGTGATTGAGGCTCATCAATTCATCTCTCGTCCCAGACCAGAAGACCTCTGGGGGTTGCACTGTTTACGGTGGGCTGTGCAACATTTCTCTCTGCTGTAGGCATGTTTGTATCCGTACAGAACTAATTTCACATACTCTGAAGAAAGCAAAAATTGAAAAAAGTTACACCATCTTAGTTTTCATGAAGACGCAACCAGGCCTTCTCCCCATAAATTATAATTAACTAAATGAGTAAAATCTGAAAAAATCTTGGTCAAACTGTAAAAAAGAAAATTGCTAAAAATCACCAGACCAGAAGGATGTACTAGCATGACTTAAAAAAACGATTTAAAAAAAAAAAGCCAACTATTTTAAACAAGACATAAGACAAGAAGGCTGCCACAAACATAAACAGTGCAAGTTTGTTATACTTTTGTCTTACAACTTTATTTACTTTTGTTGCATTTAGCTTCTAACGTTAAAGAGCTTTAATACTTAACAAGCATCATTAAAAAAATAAAACTTCACTTTAAAACAGTAAGTAAAATACTTGATGTCTTTGAAGCATTTATGATCTAGTTTAGCAGTATTTTGTGTATTGTTAAGACCACAAATGGAAAGCATGTAGATAAAACATGATGCTCTGCTGTGTTGTAGGCAGCTGGTTGCATGAGTTCAGTGCTAATATGGCAGTGTTGCAGAATGGCAGTAGTATGCAGGATCTTTACATGGATTGTGGGGAAAAGCTGTCTTTGTGCCTGGATGTTGTTCGCAGCGCCCTGAGTGACATGACTGAAGGCCGCAGCTCAAACAGTGCAGGTTCTGGGTGCCAGGGGTCAGAGGTGATTTTTCTCAGCCCTTTTCCTTGTCCTTGAAAAACTGAATGGGATCTGTAGTCTGTGTCACAACAGAGACTGTCAGCAATTCATAATCCAACCCCAGTTTCATTCTGACATAGCGGATGAAGCATCTGGCTGTAGAAAAGTCTGTTTCTGCTACTAAACGTTGTTTGTTTGTGATTTCATGACATAACAGCCATGAAATTGCAAAATGGCTGATTTTAAAGTTTACAAAAAAATGCTTTCATGACAGTGATTTTAACAAATAAGCAGACTTAAATAACTCGTCTGTGTCTGTATAGTAAAAGGTAATATTTATTATTTATTTTGGGGGATAAACCTTAAAGTACTTTGATGCAAGTTATTTTGGTATTTAACTTATAAAATGAGGTAGTTGCAAAAATTACTTCAGTCATTGAAAATTGATTCTGTTGAGTGAAATAAACTACATTTCAGTATGAGTCTAATCTCTGCATTAAAGAGATGACTTCTTAAAAATCAAGAAAAATATAAATGTAAGTTTACTTTTCATAATGGAACAAAACACAGAAACAACACAGCTAATGCAGGTAAATGTATGTTTCAGTTGTCCGTATCTCCTGAAAGGTTTACTTTAACAGCTATGGGGTTTTAATATGACAGTCACAACACTCTTGTGTGTGAGTGTGTGTCTCTGAGCAGCCTTACACACCCACACACACATCACCACCTCTGCCGTCATCATTCAGACTAATCCCCTCACAGACCCCTCATGTTGCTCTTTGAACAGAGTACAAAGCGTGTTCTGGGCTTAAAACAGCAGCACAAAGACACAAATAAAAAACCTGCTGAGACTTTTGACCTTTCGGCTGGGATTACAGTTTTCAAACAGCGTTCAAGGAATTCAGCTCTCGCATCCACTTGGTTTTTCAAACTTTCTCTGTGCTTGCCTCATCCCTGCTCGCTCACCAACCTAACAGCCCTCAGTTTTCTTAAATACCACAAACATGACGGGATGAATGTGCTGCGTCTTTGGTTTATGTTGAGTTTTGTGAGCTGCACTGATAAGGAGCGTACAAGATGAAATTAAACGTTATGTAACTAGGGCCTTGGAGTCAAAATGCTGCCCACGGTTTATACTCAGCCTTGATGAAACTCTTTAGACTGTCAGTCAGGATAGTTTGCTGTTTGTCGAAAACTTTGAAGGTGAAGGATGTCGCACAAACAGAATATCACACTGACAGATAAGATGCAGCAAAAGCAAACTTTATTATCCCTAATATAAATAACAAAACAGCTAGTGAAACGTACTCGTGGGTTTTCAGAATATCTTTTGGTTGTCTGGCTGAACTAACACTAAATATTTACTCCAAAAAACCCTCTTGTTTATGTTACTACAACACTAGTTACTAATTTAACCCACATTTTCTGACACATCTGAGACAGGTGCAAGTAGTGTCAGATGACCAAACATTGTCAGGGATCTGGAACCACATATTTTCAACAAAATGAGCAAATTACATTTCAATCAAATAAAACAAGAATAACAATTTAAAGCAGTGGGAAACACAGCTGAAGAGGGAAGGAATAAGGCTTTAAAAGATGCAAATAGATAAAATAAGGAAACCAGAATACTGTGAAGTAACCAGTTTTTTTTTATCACCTGCCAACTTGGATGCCAAAATTTTAAATACATATCTCAAATATCTCAATATGATTTGCTCAGGGTACCTGTTAGTGATGACCTCAAGTACTTCCACACCAAATTAATATCTGCAAAACTGGTTGAGTTTTAGCCATTTCTGTGTTTGCTAAAGTTGACTGACTGTGTAGGCTATCTTGAATCCAAAAGTTAATCAGTTGCAAATGCACATCCAATACTTATTTTCTGAGTGCTTCATTAAAACCCGTTCAGACAAACAGGCACACAAAGACAAGCTGCTACATGATTGCCTGCTTTTCATCATAAGAAAATAAATAATATCAGTGCCTCATTATCGTTAAAAAGCAGGAGTGAATCTAATTATTTTAACTATTGTATTTTTATAAAACTAGAGGTCTGCAGGGGTTTTCTCAAAACATCTGGCATTTCAGTCTTATTTATTCAGCTTTGACATTAGTTTTAAAAATAGTAAAAAAGAAAGAAAAAAACAAAAACAAAAATGATCCAAACCAGTTCTATTTTTGTTATGAAATATCAAAAAAGGAGTCTCTAGTTTTTAAAGCATATAAGCAGTGACAATAAATACTTGAAGAGGGACACAATGTGATGTAGATCAATGAGTTAAACAAACAAACAAAAAAAAGCCATAACTAAAATGTGGTATCAGCACAGTCCTGCTCAGAATATGACTCAAGTTAATGGCATTCATTAATAATACAAGCACAAACACACATTTGGAAAATAATTATCCAAAAAGAACAGGAATCACCTCAGAGAAAGTGAAACATGACATAGTCAGAGACAAGAAAAAAAAAAAGAAAGGACAGAAAAAAATATTTATTAACCTTTGGTTTATTTCAGCCCTGGTATGTGATACCTGCACACATTTTCCTCCACTGAGCAAACCTCATCCTCTGAGTAAAACCTGCCTTTATGCTCATCTTTTCCATCCTAAGTGAAACATTTCTGTAGTCATTCACCATGTAGATAATCAGCAGTGAAACAGCTCTGGGCTTTTCATTACATCACAGGCTGGAACGCTGCTGTCGGGCTTCGGACGACAGTTTTTCATGCACACCAATATTGATTAAACTGTCGAGCGTACAAGGAATAACATATGTGAAATCTGTTTCCAGGCAGGATTGTTGTTGTTGTTTTCTAACTGGTGTTCTCTACAAGTGTTATTCTGTGCATCGAGACGACTTTAAGAGAAGTCACTTTGCTGTAATTTGTAAACTGACACGAACGTGCATCCCAAGTCACCAACTTGTTCAGCGAGGTTATACTTGGTGCTTCGCCTGAGCTGACAACAGAGACGTGTGCACATTCCTGACACTAAACTGTGATGGGAACGTATTGTGCAGGTGACACTTTTTTCTCTACATGTGTGTAAAGGCACAAGTGATGATCTCACTTCAGTACGCTCTCCCTGGTTTTTCTTCGTCAGCCCATCCCCCCAGTTCTCTTTCTCTCTCTCACACACACACACACTGCTGCACGCACACATTTTCTTCTCACTCCTGCTTAGCCGTTTACGCCTCTGCGAATCAATATGTGCAATTCTGGAGAAATACTGCATCACCATGGCAACCGGGCCTTCTGTCCTACGGAGAGGAGTGCTGCAAACGGTGCAGTCTGGTTTCTGCCCCATACATCCTCCATGTTTATTGACATTTTATGAGATTAGATAATTTTTTTTCCCCATTGCGTGAGTATTACACACTCACTAGTATTCTGTTGCCATGTTCTTTTCAGTACAAGCTTCCTATGAGACCACAATGTCATGTTCAGAAACGCAGTGTTAGGAATTGTTTTGTTGACTATTTTACTCTTTACAGATGCTCAAAGTTTTGTTAAAATTTCTCTCTACATAGGAATTTGTAGTGTTTTCCAGTCACACACTTTCAGATAATGACAAGCTGCTTCATCTGTAGCGACTTGAAAACCACAACATATGATAAGATTGTGATCAAAATGTGTGCCTTGTAAGTAAGTCTGCCACATAAGCCACGAGTTAGGTCAGTATCACATCCGTTACAAGCAAGGCAGGAGATTTGAAACAGTCAAACGTGGCTCTGATTACAAGATCCAAACAGTGTGATGTAAGTTTTTGATTGACCAGCCATGGATGTATTTCACTACCAATCCAAGCCTGGAAAAGAAAAAAAAAAAAAATCACATCATAAATATGAGGACACAATATTTGATCAATGAGATGACAGAGTAGAGGAAAACTGCATGCAGTAAGTCCTGTAGAGCTCACAAAAATCTAAAATCTTATTTGCTACATGTAAAATGTGCTTGATAGTCAAGTAAAAGCTTTTACTCTGCGATCAAAAACAGTTTCTTTCAATCAAATCGCGGGTTATAAATTTTGTTCTGAAAGAATTTGGTTTTAAAAGACTTATCAGCAGTGACTGAAGCAGATTATCTCTGCTCAGTGATGAGTGAGAGTAAATAATGATAATTTCACAATAATGTTGCACTTTTCAGTTATCTGAAAAGCCACATTTCACTCATATTTTCACCTGGAGGATAAAAAACTTAAAATTAGACTGTTCAGAATCTCATTGAAGATCCTTAAATGCAGGTGTTCAGAGTCAAAATCAGCAAGAAATATGGAATATTTTTATAATTATATCATTGAACAATTCAGCTAAGCCTTATATCAAATGCAATGATTTTTTTTTACTTTGCTTTTAATAATTTTACCTAGCTTTATCTTTCCTAATCCACTTTGAGATGCATGTTGTCTTTATATTCAACCAGCTGTGCTGAAAATTTAGAGTTAAACATACTGATACACAGAGTTAAATATATTTAAAGGTTTATATGTGTACGTCCAGTTTGTGTGTGCTGTGTCTGAGAGCGACTTCCAGTGTGTCTGACGCTAATGAGGCCGGCTGACAGGGAGAGGGGGATCTTTATGTCTCCGTGGTGTTTGGACGCTCGGTCTCCTCCCAGGAGGCGAGCTGCCTGACAAACCCTCTGCACAGCGAACAGGAGGACCTGTCTCACCATTATATTGGTTGTACATTGTCAAGGGAAGGTAATGAAGTTTGTTTATCACTTATTTCTAAAAATCTGTATACTTTATTCGATTTCTGACAGTGTATCAAACATCAGTGAAAGATGTGCTTAATATTAGAAGCAGACATCAATTGTCCTCCCATCTTGCTTGAGTGATATCCTTCACTAACAGAAAGAGCCAGAGGTGCAAAGGTGTGTGCCTCTATGTGTGTGTATGTGCGTGTGTGTGTAACTCTCCAGTGTAGCTTCAAGGCTGGGGGCGCCACGCTCCAACAATCTGATGGACACCAGCCATCAAAGGTGGAGAGACATGTGACAGATAAGCAGCTAAAAATACACTCATCTCTCTCATATCATCTTTCTTTTCTTTGCACTTCCTTTTCTTGTCTCCTTCTTTTGAACTGTTTCAATATATAAAATGAACAAAAACAAAAATGATCTGACAACGATTTCAATTTTTTTCCCCCCGATAGAGAGACATTTAAACATTCAGTTAAACTGAAAAACCTGTCTATTTAACAAACCTAATATGTGCCCTGATAAAACAATTATAAACCTATTTTTTCTAGAGTAGCTCTATTTTTATAGGATTTAAGTGAGAAATAATTCAAGTGCAACTTTTATTTTAGTGCCCCCCGTTTGAACCAGCCTCATGCATTTGTTTTGGCACATGGCCTGAGGTAAGATGCTTTATGGAAAAGAAAAAAAAAAATCAATGGCAAATTCATGAAGGACATTCGATGACATTCACATTCAACACTCCTAAAGAAGGATTAAAACATTCAGCAGTGGTTTTATTTTTCGGGCCTGAGGGGACCAAGCACACAAGGGAGAAAATTAAAATTCACCTGCTGGACAACGAAGTGTTCGGCTGAAAGTTCAGAACACGTCGGGATGAACTTTTCCTAGATGCTACACAAGTGACAGATAAACAAAATTGTGTCTTAGAAACAATTACAAGAAGCGATTCATAATTGCAATCATATTTTTCTTTCTCCCTACGATTATGAACCCCACCCGCTCTGTTACAGGAGCTTCATCAACCTCTGCTGACAGATGCAAACTTAAATTACTCACTGTCTCATAAAAACAAAATCAGTGTAGCACTGCAGAGAAAATCAATGACAAAATCATCAAGGGCATTCACAGACAATCACATTTAACAGCTTTAAAGGAGAAAAATGGGCCAAATTCATGTGATTATCCTACACCATTCAAAGTATGTGACTTTCTACATAATGATCGATATTTTATCGCAGTGACACAGGATGCATATTGTAGCAGTTCATTCATGAAGCGCCCATCTTAGCCTGTGTTTCCTCGCGAAGGGGGAGCAAAATGAAGTCTAACATAATATGAAATAAATTAACATAGGAGTAAATCTTCTTTACCAAAACAAAATCACAGAACTGAAGCCTTTTGTGTTTAGCAGCTTCTGCAATCAAATCTAAAGTAATGGATGCTTTTAGTTTTAATTCTGGACCTGTTTGGCTACCAGTATTCAAAAAGCACCATCTGTGACATCATTCATTACCTTTAACACTTATTTTCCTTTTCCTTTATAAACCTATGTATATTTCCTTCAGTGCTCAGTAAAAGTAATTTTTCTCTCCAGTTGTCTTTATAGCTGAGAATCTTGCTAAAATGTAAAAACTTAAAGGTATAATTCAGTCAACTTGGAAGCGATGTGTACTCTTGAAACAGTGATAAGCGATTGCTGTTTCCATTGGTGTGATTACTTATTTCCTAAACCACTGTCTCATATTGTGTCCGTCCAATGTTGTGCCTGCAAACAACTCTCTCTGACAATTTTATAACATAAAACATAACAAAAAAATATTTTTTAATGTAACATCAGAAATGTTACTAATGTTACAACACACTGACTTTGTGTAAATTATGTCTGGTATACTGTCAAGTAAACAGACAACATTCCTAACACTTTTAAGTCTAACATGACTTAAAAATACATTTACATTAATGATGGCACCAAAATATGGGGCTATGAGAGCATCTTTACCTAAATAATATGATTTTTAGCTCAGCACCTGACTCTGGAAGTACAGACCTGCAGACTGAAGCCTAAGTGCTGCAGTAATAATCCAGGTTACGCAGCACATCAGCTCAGCGGGTCTCATACAGCCAGTACATTTTACACATGCCCATTGCTCTGATTGCCTGGATATGGAATGGATGGCAAAGCTACTGTAAGTGAATTGGGTGTCTTCAATCTTCTCCAATCACTAAGGGCCTGTGCATCAGCGCATGTCATCCATCATGTAGGCCAGAACATGCCTCAGACAAACAGTGCATCAGCATTCTGTGGGGTTTTAACACTGCAGTTGATGGTCACTGATGCCGGAGTCCCCCTGACCAGACTGAGGAGACGATGATCCTGCAAATCTGCTACAGGTGATATCAGATGCCTGAACCAATTTCATGTGGTGACCCAAAGTTAAAGGGTCATACTTCTGCAAATTCTAAGTGTCACAAGAAAAATAAGAAAAGAAGAGCTGAAGAATTTGTGGAAACATGGAAAAGGACAAAAACCCGGAAATTTAGAAAAATAAGATTTTGGTGAAGGGAACAGTGTGTAGCCATCCCTGTGACTGTGTGTGAACGTGCATAAACATCACCTGTGTGCACTGTGTCACAGTATCCACAGTGTGAAGTCTGAAGTTGGAGAGGTGTTGTTAGAACAGGGTCAGACTAGTAACCTAGGTAACGTACCACTATGGGACAGTGGAGCTTATTACTGAATGCTTGACCTGCACCTCAGTCCTTTCTCAGAGTGACGGAGCCATCTCCTGATGGCCTCAGCTAATCCATAGATGGAAAGACTGTTTAATGGATTACTACAGCCTCTTCACAAAGGCATGCACATGCTCACACATATGATGCAAAAGGACCCACAAATGCTCATGCTCACGCAACATCTGGAAATCCTCTCAGAACAATATTTAGCAATAATACTGAGTGGTTGATAAGACAATATTAAAAGTGGTAATAATAGGTGGTAATATTGAAAGATACTACACTTGTGACAAGAGAGTTGGCCTTTTACTACTATCAAGAATATGAAATGAAAAGAAAACAACATAGTGTTGCTCATTGACACATAAACACAGCTTTGTGTGGGGAATTATGTAGCTGTTAACTACCTTAGATCAATTCTTGTATTTAAAACGTACTTAATATTGATAAATATTTTGAAACTGGAGGAAGAGGTTAGACACGAGGAAGTTGTTATCAAACTCCAGAAGTGACACATTCAAATTCAAATGAACTTTGAAGCTGCCCGCATGGATGAGCTTAATGCTTTGTGGAGAAAATCTTAGTGGTCAAACAAGACAAAGAATGAGCTATATGGCCACAGTGACAAGGAGTATGTTTGGAGGAGTCAAAGTGAGTCAAAGCTTCGACCTCAGCCCTGTAGAAAAATTTTGGACTTTGCTTAAAAGCTAGATCTGTGCCAGGAAACCAACCAATTTAGGTGAACTCTAGCGAATCATCTTAAATGAGTGATCAAATTTCCAGTTAGAATTATGCCAGAAGCTTTTAGATGTTTATAAAAACTGTGTTGTCAAGATGCAATTTGCCAAGTAACTTTTAAGCAAATATTATTGATGTTGTATGTTTAATTTTCTTTCTGTACGTGTAATTTTGACCCTGTTTCTTGTTTTTTAAAATCAGGGAAGTTGTATGTGTTTTTTTCATTCCACCTTCAAAAATAAAAGGTTAAAATAACTTTTAAAGTCCAAAGTTATTACCGCATTTAGGCCCATTATGACTGTATGTAAACCTCTGATTGACAATATACCATTTATAGTAAGTAAAATAGAGACATTTTTTACTGCTGATGTCAAACGTTTGAGCTCTGAATGTGTCCTCAGATCCAACCATGGGTTTATGTCATGACTCATAAAGAGGTTTTGTATATTTGTGAAAGAAGCTGACAACCGTCTCACTCAGGAATAGACTAGAGCGCGAGCTCTCACATAGCACAAAATATAGACTTGGCATGTTTTGTTTTTACTGGGCTACATGCCCAGTAAAAACCCCAGAAGGTTGTGTTTTCTATTAATCCACTGTAACATCTAATAACGATTTATGTATTACACCAATATGTAAGATTAACCTGAATCTCCAGGCATTGGACCAATAAAATGACCTAATGGCAACAGTTCTGTCCAACTACTTAACTATCCAAGACACATAACACAAGCAGTTTAAGGGAAGATCCTTTCTTTGTCACCTGGGCTCACAGACAAACTGGAGCCCAGTGAGATGGAAGCCCCTCACACAGACTGAGACAGAATATTCCCCTGAGGAAGTCTATTGACAGGACAAACATCAAGGAGTCTCCCTTGACTGTGAGTCTGTCTCCTCAGTATGTCAAAGCACACCCTCCTGACCTCGGGACTCCAGATCCTGTCCTCACACCAGTGGCCATATCAAACATTCAGTGGCTGTCATGACATGAAATGGCACACATTCACGCACACACACACACACACTCATAAATGACATGGATGTATCAGAATTTTCTGCGCACTGGATTTAGACACAGCAAGAGACTAAACATGGGTCATAAGAACATTTGAAGGAATTGATTGTAGCTGGACAGCCAACTTATAACTGCATCAACACTGAATTCAAAATCTTTAATAAAACCAACAAACAGACAAGTAAAGGTTTAGTTTCTTTCTAAAAGTGCTACTTTTTTACTTAGCAAATGGGACACAGCAAAGCCGGTAAGAATCTAACAAATTAGATTGTAAATTCCACTCCACTGTTTGACATTGATTAATATTTGAGTAAATCCCTAAGACGTGCCCAAGCTTGTGCCTTTTTTGTCACACTGCATGAACCCCTCTGCCATATAGGGCTTTTTTGCACTATAGTGCAGTTTGACAATGTAATCCTATAGTGGAGAAACAGCACCCCCCCCATCTTCATTAGTAGGAGTTTAAATTCCTGCAGCCTCTCTGAGCACGCTTAGCTAGGGGAACTGTATCCCACGCCACACCGAAGCAGACGGAGGTGGCGCCTCTGCAATTTCATTTTGTTTAAAAATACTCCTCAAATGTTGTTAAGGCTGCATTAAAGGATCCTGTGTTAAAACAGGCAGGAGTGGAGGATTGAATCAGCTCGTCGGGGGCTGGCTCTCCTCACAGCTCCACTCTGCATTAAAGGCCTGTTGGGTTACACTCTCAGCAGGAGACAGTTCTACAGCGGCCCATACTAACTGCATTAATTCCTGTGTTGTTGGATATACAGCACCTGTGGATACAACTTGCTTCTGTTGTCTGTAATTACTGCCTGAACAACAAAGCAATACATGCTGGAAGCAGCTGCCAACTGAGGAAACGTCTCTGACAGGAGGCTGGAACTTGCTGGTGGATAGGATTTTCTTTTTTTTCTTTTTGACCAAAATTACTGTTTATACACAAAGAAAAATAACTGATTACATCCATAAATGTTGTTAATAGATATCATGCAATTAAAAGCAAAATGGTGGGAGGGGTCAAGATTTTTTCAGGTCGCCAACATGTAATACAGTGTGAGAGGTCAGAACATCCTAATAAAATACCTGAATCACCTCAGCTTTTGATAAGGAGGAGCAGTGGCTCTACTCTAAGCTCTCCAGTGATGACGGCGCTCCTCATACTTTCTGAGCCTGATCTCTCTAAGGGAGGAAACTCCTTTCAGCCACTTATATTTCGGATCTTGTTCTTACAGTCACGTTTCATATCTCATGGCTCTGTGTTTGGTTTCTCCTTTTTCACCACAACAGACCAGAGCACACTTGAATTTTTCTACTTGAGGTAGAATCTCATCTCAACCCAGAGGGAAAATTCCAGTTTTGTTAATTTAAAGACCACAGCCTCAGATGGCAGGCAGTAACACTCAGCCAACCCTCTTCCTCGCCATTTCACACTCAGTGGCAAACTGCCCTGGCACACCTGAAAATTATAGTTTGAAGATGCCAGCAGAATCATATTATTTGCATAGCAGAGATGAGACTTTCATGTTCCCAAACCAAACACACACCTCTCTACAACCATGCCTTGAGAGCCTATCTATGAACACCACAAACAGGATTGGCAATAAAGGTCCGCCCTGGAAATGAGCTCAAATGTGCAGTAATTTTAGATACAACGTTAGCTTTGGTTGTACATTGAACAGATAACACACAAGCATTATTCTGGCTCATACTCCTACAGCACACCCCACAAAACCCCTCAAGAAACACATTCATGAGCCTTTCCCAGTTTCACAAAATACATGTGGACTGGACAATGGAGCACCAATGACCACATCAGCAACTTGATAAGAGTAAAGATCTAGTCCACAATCTGGACAAAAGCAGTACAACATTGTGCTGTGATTGCACCATTTTGGGCAGGGACTCATATTAGGGGGTGACGTAGCAGAGTATGATGGTGAATATATATAATAATTGGGTTCAGAGCCTGGTGATATAAACTCTTTTTTTGTTCACAACCTTACAAATCTCAAGAGTCCACTTACTTCACCTATAAAGTAACTAAACTGACTAACATAAACTAGCACACTATAATAGCCAACAGCCTCTTTGCTGGACATAAAACATCTGATAATGGGAGTGAGAAAGGCAAGAAAACACGAGTAATCTTTGAAATAACATCATGGTTCATAAAAGGAATGGTCCATAGCTTGGGTGTCTGAAACTGTCTCAATGTTTTCTGAAACATGGAGCATTTAAAATTCAGTGGTACAAGTCAGGTTGGATAAATACACTTTTAATCAGTATATTCCAAGGTGCCCAAAGCCATTTCTCATATATTTTCAAAACTGTGCAAACAACCAATTAACGACGCATGTGTTGATTCATAAAAGTCAACTAATACAAGTTTGAAAACCCGGTTTGTAAACACAAGTTTTACTCAGTAACTCTGGAAACTGTGAAATTTTTCGGTGTTAAAAAAATAAGAACACATTAGGCTGCGACTGCATTCACGGCCAAAGCAAATACTCTGCTGTTGTTCATCATTCACGATTAAAGGTTTAACAGGCCATTCTTCTTCCCATAAAAATGTTGAATCTTTCAGCAACACAAGTCCGCGCTAGAAAAATTCATCTGTTTGTGGGGAAGAAAACTATTGATTTCCCTGCAGTCTGTATGGTGGGAATGTGCTCAGCCAGCACAGCTGAGTGCAAGTGGGATTTTTGTCTGTCCTGTCCTCTGTTTGTCTTTTGTTTGTTCAGGCTGCATCTTCTCTCTTCTGATTTGCAATTTCGGTATACTTTCCATTTTTTTGTGGTGTGCACCTTCTCCAAAAACACAAAAATATGGAGAAAACATAGCAGCTGTAAAGCTTTGTTGCAGTATATGTACAATGTTATTTTCCTTTCATTTGCTGTGAAGCATAAATTGTTGAACTCTTGCTGCTATAGTGTTGAAACCTAAATCTGTTTCCCTGAATAACAGCATTAGATCTCTAATATCATGCAGCTAATGCAACTCTGATTTAAGTTTTGGTATTACATGTTGGTAATTTCACTTTATTAGATCAATCACAGCAGAAACATGTCTGTTTCCACTTAGGCAACACTCAATTACCACATCACAGTTTGAATTAAACCAACCTTCAGCCCTTAAGACACAAAATATACCTAACAAAACCAGTAAAAAATAATTAGCAAAATAATAGTTTCATAAGAATTGAATTTTTTTCTTATCCTATCATAATGTCAGGCACTGAACAAACAATTCTGTGTTGCTATCCAATGTGTAAAGATGCAGTTGTTGTTAAAAGTTATGGTTGCATCTTGCTTCACTGGCAAAAAAGAAAGAAAATACACAAGGGTCATTATTGAGAAAATGTTTTTGTCAATGAGACAGAGTTCCAGCCTCTAAAGAGACCTGACGTATGCAATAGGCAGCATCTTTTTCATGTTCCTGCACTCAAGGGGCCCTTTAAGAGGCATTACAAAAGCTGAATCACTTTGAGTTGTCTGTAGATGCAGAGGGAGGGATTGTTAGGCCTTAACAAGAGCATTAGGAGAAAGAAGAAAAAGGAAAGAAGAGTGGTCCATGCTGTAGGTCTGAAGCTCTGTAAAAAGTAATAATAAAAAATCACTCACATCCAGGCATGTGAGGGTCAGCGGTCAGCCTCTCCTTTTGTTGAAAGTCAGTGTCACGTCAAGCTAACAGATGGACACTGACCCTCCCCTTATGGACTCGGATGGACTCCTGAAATCAAGATGAATCTTAACTTCTTCACATTTGCACTCTGTGAAAATGCCCCGGGCATTCATCAAATTGACACACAACAAAGCCGGGGTTTGTGTATTTTCAGCGTGATGCAGGGGGAAAAAAAACGATTGCAGAGTGCTCCCTTCAGCTTTAGACTTCAGCCATGTGTAATCATGTCTTATTATGAGCAGGATTAGGTGACTCATTGATTTATGCCTCAGTAAGATAATACGCAAATAATGTGTGTTTGGAGAATTAGCAAAGCAAAATAGGATTTTGACACTCCGACTGAAGTTCTTCTGGTATTTATTCACCTTCGGGGTAAATCTTTCATCTTAATCAGATAAGGCCGTTCATCACACCAGAGCTTTTGTTAAACCTGTTGCGCTTCATCTTTTTATGATTAAGAGGTTTTAACAGATCCACCCCCCTCCTTTTTATCCAGGCCCCAGGTGGTGAGGAAGGCTGCTACAAACTGCACGCACCAAAGCGTTTGTGTGAGCGTGACTAGCATTGTGCAAAATGCTAAGACCATTACAGTAAAAGAGAACAAAACTCGACCGGTTCTGAATGAGTCCTTTCATCAGGTGATCGGTGTCCAGTGGGGAAACCTTGAGAGCCCAAACTGTGTTTTAAGGGAGACTGCAACAGCTGGAGCCATTATCCTTTCACTCTTAAACCTTTCTTTCTCTGTCTGTATATGTGTCTGTATATATGTGTGCATACATGTGTGTCCATGCCTGTGTGTGTGTGTGTGTCCTTCTCCTGCCTTGAAAGCCCTCGGAGCCTCAGGGAGCTGTGAAAAATCAATACTCTTCGGCAGCTCTGCCTCTTTATTCATTTAATAACTCACTACCATTGCATTACTGTTTCACTGATCTCCCATCACAGGGCCCAGATTGACACCTTTGTGCTCTTTTACCACGCTGGAGTTTGATGTAATCAGTTAAACATCCACCCCACGCCTGACACATGCATCAAATGGACCTTGAGTTTGAACATGGGTGCACCAACAACATGGCAATATGAAAAAGAAGAGTCAAAGTGTGTAGCCTAGGTGCGAGAGAGGAATCTGTGCGGTTGGCGTTTGCTCGATCGTGAGACTGCGAGGCGCGATCATGGAAGTGGGCGTTGAACGGGATGTTGTACCACTGGAAGGACTCTGTGTTTATGTGGAAGAAATCTGGGTTATTAATCTACTATAGGCGAGGCGCAATGTGATGGTGGTTTATCAGAACAGGGAGGGTTTTTTTTATCTGCACGATACGTTCAAAATGCTGGTATGTGACACAGGAAGGATGTGTGTGTCTGCACAAGTGTGTGTCTTTGTGTGCACTGAGCTTGTGCTGCTGGAGGTGGGGGTTGCCTCCCTGTGTGGGACTCGGAGCAGAGAGCAGGTGGGCTCGGGATGGAGCAAAGAATCTGTATTGATTGTTTTTGTGCCTCAGAGCTGTTTTGCCGTTGTCAAAGCTGACTCTACCAGCTGGGAGGCAAATTGCAGCATTTACACCAGGAGGCGTTTTCTTTCTCTCTCTTTTAATCTATCTATCTATTATTTATTTTTCTATTGTTACAATGGGAAATGTATCGTCAATCAGCTGTGTCAGAGCACTTTCTGTAGATCCATCGGAACAGCTAGAAATTAAGAGAGGCGGCTTTAAATAGGCAAAACTGCTGAAGGATAAACGTCTCTTTTTCTTGAACAATTAGACGACAAATGTATGGAGGACCAAATCAGAATGAAAAACTTTTTTAAACTGTAGTTTCCCCTTTTGCACAATTTCTTTTTCTGTTCGGGACATTTGAATTTGTTTCATAGCTTCCCTCGTCTCCAGTGTACCACAATGATTTGATAGAAAATTTAAACAGTGAATTTTTAGTTTGCTGTTTCAGTTTTACTCAAGCTTTTTTGTTTACACCGGCAACTATTATAGTCAACTTACTTGTACAAAACATAACTGCTTGTGTTCTTCTTAAACTGATTAAAGAAGGACAATGGTGCATTTCTAACATAAAGAAAACAGATCTGGAAAGGGAATCAGTTGATGAATCAGCTGGAGTAGTGAAAATAAAAGAACATTTGAGGTAATATTTTCCTGTGACACAAATAAGAAAATTAATGCACTTCATACATTTTATAGTTTAATCTGAAGAACAGGTAGAATATGCTCAAATGTATGCATAGCTTGAAAATTTGGTTATTAAAGCATCGTTGTTGTTCGACCTACAAGTGTACTGTTCAAAATGTTTTTTCTCTAATAAATTGGAGAATGCTAAAACTTTTAAACTGAATCAACATTATTATTTTCTGTTTAAGAAACTCCACTTGATGTGTAACTTCAGGTTTGAGATGACGTTCTCTCAGCCTAACTTTTGCCAGCGATGTTTGAATCCACTCAGCTGCTATTGCTCACATTCAGCTGACTGTGCCAAAGTGCTGCTTTCACAAACAAGTTTACATTTATGAAATATATAATAAAGTATGACCTGAGAGATGGAAGATTAGTTTTGATTTTAATGACCAGCACTTGCTATAAAAGTCAAATATAAATTGATTTAGTACAGGTATACAGGACAGGTGGCAGATGATTCAAATGTACAAGTTGAAGTGGCTGCATGTGTGTTTTACAACTTCAACAGCTTCCTACAGACAGGGAGGTGAGCAATCACAGGATTAGACAATTAGAAATGATTAAAAAAAGAGCAGAAAACTCGTGCATAATTTCACCACAAAAGAAGGACTTCTTTTATATATCCATAGAACCTTAAAAAAAAGAAGTTGATATCCAGACAGAAAAGCAATGCACTCATTGTTTTACCACCATAAAATTGATTTAGGAGTGCAGAACTTTACAGCGCCTTGTTCTTACCTGATAGGTTGAGTCATCATCAGTGCAGAGGGCTATGCACACAATTTTATGTTGGTTCTTGAGCAGAATATGCACACTGCAGTGTGTTTGCTGAGCCAATAACCCGCAGAGAAAGTTAATGGCATGAGAGAAGCTGCTCAAATATATGATTGATTGATTGATAATCCAAGTTAGCCTCAATGTCATGCCTGTCCAAATTATGAAAGCATTTCCAACTGGTAATATAGCTTAGTCAAAGGCATGCAAAAGCGCTTCAACTTAAAATCTCTCCGAAGGATGTGTTCACCAGCCAACATAAAAGCAAGCCAACTTCCTCTGTCCTGCCAGTGATTTACAAGGCAATAAAGTCAATTTATAGAATTAAATAAAATTATTTTAACTCTTACTTTTGTTGTTCACGACAGCTTGTGGCCAAGTGATTGTGATAAACCACACTCATAAATATATCCAGTATTTGGACCTCGTTTAGATTAAACATTTCACTGAAATGAAAAGACAAAGAGACGGAGCGTTAGGGGTTAGTGGGCGTGCTCTGCTCGTGGTTGGCCCAGCTCCATGCAGAGAAGCTGACATTAAATCATGCATTTGCTTGTTTGCGTGCCTGTGTGTATTTAAGTGTGTGTGTGTGTGTGTGTGTGTCTGTATTGATTGGCTTACGCAGCTTTATTGCACTCTGTTGTAAATGTCATGTTTTTACAGGCTACTGTTTGATATGAACCTGATTAAAGTATTTGCTTGCTAACACAGATTGCAAGCAGCAAATGGTTACAAACAGACGATTACTCAGCAATTAGGAACCAACTAAATGACTATATGACTCCCTGATCAAACAAAGTAAACAGAGAGTTTCCGTCCTCCTGTCCTTTCACCCCGTGTTTTAGTCTTTTTCTGCATATTGAAGTAATTTACTGCTCTTGGAAAGGTGACTTTTCTAGGTTGCTGTTCTAATATTTTAGTTTCCTTTTTGTCCAATTTGAGCTTCAAAGCTGTACGTTATCTTGAAAACAGAAAAGACAAATCTAAAACACTGGATAAATCACATCATAGTGTCTGATTTGGGAAGAACAGCTGACAAATTGAAAAAAAATGTAACCAAACAATTGTTCGTTATTGTGGAATAACAACAACCGGTGTGACTATAATAAATAAAGAACAACTTAATTATGTGATGTAATTTAAATACCATCATGTTTACAATATTTTTTTGTTTTATTATTGCTTTATAAATGTCTAAAAATACTTTACCTAAATAAGCAACAATAAAGTGCTTTGTAATTTTCTATTTCTGTAAGTATCTGTAAACTCAATATTTGTTAATTATGAGCTCAGTCTTGTTATTTAATTAAAAGTTTGATACCATCATTTCTGCACCACAAAGCCAAGTGTGTCAAATTCTTATTTTAATCCTCATCTTTGTTTCTCACACACAGACAAAGATTCTTTGCAGAAAATCAAACCCTTAACATGAATGGCTGTTGAAGGAGCACAGCTACAGACAGGGGGACTAAATGCAAAGGTTTGCATGTCAATATTTAAAAAGAGAAAATATTTACACTCTGACTTCCACGTTTGAGCTTTTAGAACTAAGTTTATTCTATTAAAAGTGATGGGGCAGGCATATTTCCCCCCTTTTATTACAACTTAAAGTCAGTAAACTATTATTTATGTTTGTTAGTCTTACTAATACCACATTTGTTTTGTATAGATTAAAACTAGCTGCTGCACTAAGCCATTTATCCCTGATGTTAAGTAGAAATTTGAAGTGCAGTGTACAGCTCATTCTTCCACTGAATCATATGTGCTTTATTACAACACCGACCTAAAGGTTTGTTAAACATGCTCACTTTTAGCATATAGGTCCTTCATGTGGAGGCTGTTTGACTCAACTGTGGACTTACAGCGACACTTAGTGGCTGAGTACTGTAACTGCAACAATAATGTAGAGGGAGGGGGAAAGGTTTGATGAAATAGTGAGGAGATGACAAAGAGTTTGACTTTCTCCTTATCTTTATGGCCTCTGGGCTGAAATATTTCCTCCATCTAGGCCCAACACAGACCACACCCAGGTTAAAAAGAAAAAAAACAAAACAAAACATGTTTTAAATCTATTGGTGTTTGCTTATTGTCACATTCTTGTGCTTGTGGTTCTGATGGAAATCCTTAAACATCTCATGTAGAGAACATGATAAAAAACTCTAAAACTGCTGCATCGATGACTTCTGTTCCTCTGGGACACAGCAAATAGTCCGTGTTCATAAAAAATAACAACAAATGCTTGAAGGCTTGAATTCCAAACCAAAGACTGTCTGAATACAAGAACATACCTTGTAAGTTATCTTATGGCTAAACCTGGTGCCCTACTGCGAACATGAGACGATCCTGGAATGGCAATAAAACAGAGGATCATAACCTAAATAAATAAATAATTGCACCATAAGTAATGTTTTTAGTGTAACTTTTTGACTAAGACCAGAATTTGACTTTTTTATTTGACACCATTATTTATTTTTTCCCAATTTTTTTCCTTTTAATATAATAAATTTCACAAGACGCCTTCCAAAAGTCAAATAATATTTTCATGTTTTGACTCAGGTTTGTGTACAATTTTTAGTTTTTATAATGCTGCTGTGCAAAGTATTTGCAAGGAACTAAATGTTGTTCTGTTGTTTTAAGACACACGGTAGCTAAATTTTCACACACTGCAGCTCATCTTTGTGTTATTTAAACATATGGTTTTTGTTTCTCATGGATGTGCAGACTCCCACTGGGACCTAAAAGTGCTAAAATAACTTACAATAACATATATTATTATCTTGTCTCTAACATGTGGCGGTTAAGAGGCTGATAACCAAATTCCAGTGACATTTGGAGACATTGAATGGTTTTGTCAAATTCATCATTGTCTTGAAGTAATACAACAGAGTTCACATGAGAAAATGTGCCTGTGTATGAGTATGTGTGCACATTTGTCACCTTGTGTATGGGTAAGACCCCCGTGTGTGACTGTGCATGTGCCTGTCTACCAATGTCTCTCAGGGAAAAGATTCCTGCTGGTTCTGTGAATATGCATGTCTGCCTGCGTGCATGAATAATTTCTTGAGCAAATGCCAGCATATGTGGGATTAGAATATAAATAACCCTCCGTGTTTGAAGCGCATTTTCACCAAGGTTTACTGTACATTTCAGCTTTTATCCAAACATTTTTGTGTTTCATTAGCAAATGTCACAAAAACACAACAGTTTAGACGTTAATACCAAAAACATGAGGGGTCTGTGTCAATATTGTTCAGTATTTTAGTTTTAGTGTCCCTCAGACCTGCAAATGGCACTTAAACAAAAGTCTAATAGATATAAGTTAATAAGAGCAGTCTACTGCAGGT
The DNA here is from genome assembly GCF_001649575.2 of Kryptolebias marmoratus. NCBI lineage: Eukaryota > Metazoa > Chordata > Actinopteri > Cyprinodontiformes > Rivulidae > Kryptolebias > Kryptolebias marmoratus. Next base: position 14,059,516 of record NC_051444.1, read on the forward strand.
GGTCATTGTGAAATGGCATTCATGCTTCATAGAGGAATCCTGAGGAAAGAAAAAACAGAAAAAGTGCATTAGTGCCACATACAGTTGGTTCCGATACAGAGTTGAAACACTTGTTAGTGAGAACAGACGATGCCGTGGGCAGATGTGTTATCTCCATCTGTTGTTCATTTCAAAGATTGTGTCAGTTTTTGCTTCATGATAAATAATAAGATTAGACTGCAGCTATGGGGATTTATACTTTATTTTAACTTTTAATGAGAAAAAAAATATTATCTGTTATCTATTATCAATTATTATACCAACAGCAACTGATAAAAAAGCCAATCCGTTTTGGTGAGCTGAGCCAAATGATCTGGATTCCAGGAAAAAAAACTGTAATTGTCATCACAAACAAAGTAATTCAGTGAGACTGCAACTGAAAAAAATGTCCTAATTTCTTGCAGTTTTAAGCCACCAGCCACCTGTCTTCAACAGTCTCAGCCCAGAGAAATGTGGTCATGTAGTGAAGTGATAGTTAAAAGACCCAAATGCAGGTGAGCAGGAAAATGATCCAGAATCAAAACCTTCCCTTGTAAAGAGGGAACAAGTAGGAATCGAGGCAGAAAAACAATAACTAGCACAGGCAACATCTAAATAGAAACAACTGGAGGATCTGACAACTGGCTTTATATATCCCTTTGCAGGTGGAGACAGGTGTGCAGATTACAGGTGAACATTAAAGAGCTGGAACTGGGGAAACTGGCATCTTGTGGTTCTAAAAACAACAAAAATCCAAAACATGACTAATTAACCAAAAACTGCCTACGCTCATAAAACAGCAGATACTTGTTCCACACCATTTACATGACAGATAACAAAACAGTATGCCAAAGGAGGTTACTTTTTTTTATTTTAAAGTGAAGCAAATAGTTTTTAATGTTAGTTTTAGACACTAGCTCACAAGTTAACTAGTATGATGGTTGATGAGAACCTCAGTATAATGTGCTGGTCCAACAAAAAAGTTGTTCTTTATAAAGCATATACAATACATATACATACACAAGCATATACAATACATACGGCCAGGTACTAAGTTCTTACCTGGTACTTACTTAGTATGTAGCTGGCTCATACCTGGTACATATCAGGTATGAGCCGATTGTATTCAACTATATTATGGTAAAAGGTTTAGAGAGAACCTGATAGCTTGAATAAAAATGACAGTTGTATCTTTGCTGACCACCTTCATTTCCATCTTTCAGGTGTGTCAAACTCACCAACACATTTTTTTTTCTTCTTTTTAATGCAGTTTGGAGCCAAACGTTTCATTCTGAGTCTGTAATGCTTGCTCTTCTGAATTCCAAGCCCGTGGGAGCTTCCCAGTTGAAGTATTGTCACAAAATGTCATCTTCTGAAGGGAAGGAGAACAGTGCCAGATATTTCTAAAGCTGACTGTGACTGGAATCTACAAATGATCCTGCAAAGAGGGTTGATGTGAAATTACCAACTGGAGTACAGCTCTTTGTCCACCAGGTGGTGCAAATGTCCTTTCTGATTTACTGCTTGAAATTTGATTGTCTAAATGTGTATATTACGTGTTTTCTGCCACGTCATAACATACATTTTAGCTTGTCTTATACTATGTACGCAGCTCTTTTGTTTGTTGTCATTTTGGGAGTTAACAATAATGTCCCGTAAAGAACAATAATCATGTTGCATACTGTATGATTCATTAATTTAAATTTTAACTGTAGCTGATATTGTATAGGTGGAATGCTCCCTGATGTGAGCCTTTACCTCAAGCGAAAAAGTTCAAGTATCTGAGAGTCTTGTTCATAAGGAATGTTAGAATGGAGATGAATCAATAGATTGAATCCTCATCCACAGTAATGAGAGAGTTTCTCCGATTTATCATGATGGGAAAGGAGCAGAGGCAAAAAAGTAAAGCTTTTGATTTACTAGTCTACACTCCTACCGTTTCCAGTGGATGAAGACTTTAAGAAAAAGATAGAGGTTATAAAAGTGGCTGAAATGAGCTTTTCTTTGTAGGGCAGCCGGGATCAGCCTTAGAGAATACGTGAGAGGGTAAAGATCTCTGTCATCTAGTTGAAGTTGTTTTGCATCAAAATGAGTCAACTAAGGTGGTTCAGGCATCTGATTGGAATGCCTTCTTGGTCCCACCCTCTGGAGGTTTTCTGGGTATGTCCTACTGGTTAAAGACCTTGGAGGAGACCCAGAACTTACTGGGGGGATTGTACATCTTCTCTGGCTTGTGAATACCTTGGGATCCCCCAGGAGGAGAGGCAGAGTGATGCAGGGGAGAGGGAGATCATGGGCTTCTCTCATGGTCCTGTTTGCCTCTGTGATAAGTGTCAGAAAATGGATGGATGGACTGATGGATGGATGAAAGGTATTTTACAACAGAAAGTGCTACTTTAGATCTGTCATCTTAGCATTTACTTTTCTGTGGTGACCATTTTTCTTTTTTGCTAGTATCGTTTTTTTCTTTTCACCAGATTACTCATTTAGGTTATGAATAAACAAACAAACAAAAAAAACAGCAATTTTTTTGTGTCTAAGGGCAAATTTGATTTTTAACCTCACTTCATATATTGTGAATAGAACAGAGGTCTCAAATTTGGGAAGGTGATCATAGAACTGATGTGTCTCAGGTTTTTTTGTCCTCTTGGAAAACCAAACATATTACATATTTCAACTTCCATGTTGATGGACTGAGGTGATGCTTACAGATATATAGATTTTTCCAATTTTCACATTTCATTTCACTTTGTGCAATTAACCAATTTCACCATCAGCAAAATTATGAAACTGTTGGCACCCCACCAAACTACCACTCCTATGAATACTTTTTTTCTTGGTCGAGAACTCTGATGAAAATGTGGTCACTCACCAATAGCAATATTACTAACAGAAATGCTGGATGAATGTCTTTGATATTTGACAAAAGAGAACTGGACTGTAGAGCCAAGGCTAAAGGGTGCTGCACAGACATGGACCATTTACCATTTTAGAAAAATGTCACCTACAATATGTTCAAACTGGACTCTGGGCCAGAAAAAAAAAATCATAGAAATAATAGAAAGCCCAGTTCAAGCTTGATATTGCCATGACATTTATGTCTGTGATGGACAGAATATGATATAATATTGGTGGTTTCTACTCCAGCTCATTGGATCTCCTCTAACTGCTAAAGACTGGCAGTTTGTACTTTGTCCAGAGACTGCCTCTGCAGTGGCATTAGGGAGCATTTTGTGCAGAAAAGAAACAAATCAAATGGAGTACAGTGACCTGCCAAGTCCATTTTTTTGCATAAAGGACCAGGATGTGACAGACCAATAGTTAGCTTCTTTTTGGCCACCTTTCTGAATGTATTCTTAAAAAAATAAAACATTAGTTTTTGGAATCAATTCAGTTAATTCAACCTTTTGCAACCCAAAGTGCAAAAATAATGTTTATAGAAGAAACCACAAAAAATAAAATATGTGCCATTATACAAAAACACAGGGACTTAGTTTACAAAGTTTCATTTTTTTCAAAGAGATAGTCACTGCCTCTGCAGCCGTTTTCAATCAGAAAGAGGAGAAAAACATGTTTTACATCTCTGCAGTTATAATCTAGGAGATTTTGCTTTTCACTTCCAGTTTTGATTTCCTAACTGGGAAACAAAGTAATGGGATCGTTAATTCTGTCACCAAAAAGCAAACGGAATCCAGATTGAAGGCAGTTAGATTTAGATTAGGTTTAAGTGAGAGTCTATCTGGTTTGTCTCCTGTCCAAGATGTCCACATCTTCCTATCCTTGAAACTTGTGGGATATATCGAAACGCCATAATTGTAAAAAACATGGAAGATGCATGAATGGAAACACAAAATTGTTCAGTCAATGAATTATCAAATTCATTCTATTGATTTGATTGTAAAACACTGAGCACTAAATACCACATGGAACATATAAATAAACTTGAGGCTTTGTTAAAAAAAAAGTGTCCATTCTGTTTTTATTTTTTTTGTAAACAACTGTGCTTATGCATGAAAATTCCCTTTCCTAACTACTGTCAAAACTGGTTCTGTCCACATCATAGTTTAGGTGAACACAAAGCACTTGATCAGTGTTGATGCACATAAATGATCCTGCTGAATGCTGACAGCGAATAATAGCTTCAACTTACTTTACCTGATGGTGGGATTCAGGTTCTTATTCACTCGTTGCTATCTGTGGTCCCTAAACACTCATTCTCTCTCATTTTTCCCTATTCATGTTGTCTTGAAGCCGCACCAGTACATCGTTCATGCATCATTAGGCACAAGTTTCTCTGAGGTATTTATATGTTTACAGCAACCAGACTGATTGCTTCAGATTTTACTAAAATGATTGCGACAAACAGTGGAATCCTTCACCCTGGGATATAATTTGAAAAGAGTTTGACAAGTAAACAAGTTATTTATGTAGGCTATTAAATTTTTTTTTCCATGGGAACTGCCTCGCTCCCAGTTTCTCATTCGTTTTCCTCACCTTCTGTGCTCTCTTAATTACGGAAGCAGTTCCTGGTGTGAGGGGTCTTCCACACCAGTAATTCTTCAGATTGTCTTCTCCATAAATACCTGGTCTGTTCAGGCACACGCTGGCAGATATTTAAACTGCTAACAGTTGGCTTGGTGAGGTATTTAAGTTCCCATTAAGTGCATGTTGTGTAACTCGTACTGTGTTTCTCCACTTGCTTCTGAGTTAAAACATGTTCCCGGTTCCTTTCACATTTATAAGAGGCGCTGGTTTCTGCTATACGCCTGAAAGAAGAGGATAAGCTCTGAAATAAAGGTGGTTGCAATGTATTGCTGTGGACCTTGATAATTTGTCTACCAAATATTAAATCTTGCAAACTGAACAGTGCAAATAAATACTGCATTTAAGCAAAACTTTTGATTGCTTATTTATACTTTGAGTATTTTTACTTAATGCTACTTTATATATGACACATTTTCACAAGGAAATGTATATTTTACTTCAGCCATTTCCCACGTCTTGGGTGCCACTTGTCAGACAAGACAGATTTCCAATTTTATACATTTGACACAGTATGATCAGATAAACTAGACTAGAAGCATTAAAAAAAGCTATTTGAATCATCAATGTTTCCATACAGATGATAACGATCAATGTAGGCTCAGCACTGGGTGACATAAAGATGGTGGTCTTGTCTGTACGGTCTTGTCTATACACCTGAGGAATAAAATAATAAAAATGAGGGAATAAAGCTGGCAGTAGAAAATATAGTAAGGAGAAATATCAAGATTTCTCAAAGACAACTCTGCTGTGCATAAAACATTAGTTGGGGATTTAAAATCAAAATACAGATATTATCTGTCAACATCAACAGAGAGGAGCTTAAAGCTCTCTCATGGTCCCACATTATCCTAGTTTTTACCACATTAGAGAATTAGTTATTGAAATAATCACAGTAAATCATGTTGGTAGTCTTTGTCCTAAACAAATTCATTTTCATTAGCAAATTTATCACTATTTTTACAATAACAGTGATAATGTTGAAGCATGAGACGTAAACATGTCATGTTTTATGGACGTTCTTGTGCAGGTTTTGATTATGTATTATTGGTTTCTAAATTCCTTTAATTGGGTTTAATGTGTCCAGTTTGACCTCCATGGTTTTTGGTTTACTTGATTTCCTGTTTGATTGCATTTCTTTGTTGCTTCAGTTTATTCGGATTACTAAACAGCTGCTTTTCATTGTTATGAGTTTCACAGTATACAACATTATCTTTCAGATCATTTTGGTAGCGTGTCCTTTTGTTTGGGTCCTGCCTCATCATGCTTAGATTCTTGTTTACTTTGTTACTTTTGGATTACCTGACCTGTAAAGCTTTAGGTTTTGTTCTGTTGAGCTCTCTCTCCTGAGTTCTGAATTGGGTCTTTCACATCCCACTTATTTCTCATGTTGCCTGTATTATGAAAGGATGGCATTTCACTGTTTCTCCCATTTGGAAAATCTACGAATCAAAAACTGGCACTTGTCATGTGAGCAACATTGTGTCCCCGAAGAAGCATTGTCCTGATTGATAAACAAAACTATGCTGCTTCTTCTCCACTGAAAGAGATTTACAAGATTTATTTCATGTGAGATTGTTTCACCAATAGCATCATTTCCAAAGTCAGCTCCAAACGGATCTCATCTCGCAGACTAGCTCAGAGAGTCCACAGCTGTCTAAATAATAGTTCTCAATGAAACATGTAAACAAACAGGCACTGTTGTATACCAGTGCTGAATATATTGAGAAAACATATCTGGTTAATTTCCTGTAAATCCATCTGTTTGTTTCCAAACAGCCCATTTATCGATTTTTTTTAAACTTTACTTTAAATAGAGGTTCTACCATAAAGTGTTCTTTGTTCAAAGTTCATACTAATCTTAAAGAATCTGTGTACAATTACATGTGTGACATCAAACCTTAGTATAAAATACTGTATTACTCTTTTAATTCAGATTTGATGCAGACACTAAGTATGGAGTGTATCTATGACACTAATACTGATCAAAAGATTAACTCAAGTCAATTTGTAAGTCAATATTCTAATATGTGCAAAGTCCTGGGTTATTTGGTTATTTTGTGTGTGTGTGTGTGTTCATATGTTGACTGGCAGCGCCCTCACTTTTAAGCCCACAAGACCAATATGAGGTCCGCTTTCCTGGAAATCTCCTTAACCACAGAGCCCTGCTGGTGTTCCCCGTTCCACTAACAAGCTCATTTCCTGAACATCTCACTCTATCTGCAGTCTTCTGACTCAGTCCCGAGGATCGTATAACCTTTACTTTGTTAATACACAACCCTTTGGTCCCCTCAAAAATTTAATTAATCATGTAACATACTGTACATGTACATACTCACTCAGTCTGACATGAATGTCAAACATTTATGGGAACTGTGTGACTTTCATCCGCTCCGAAACAAGAACGCGCAAAGAGGCGCATCTTCCTTATACCCTTCAACCGTAAAGACCGTTACAGCAGCATCTTAATTATTTCTGCAATGATATGATGTACCAGTTAAGGTCATGGAGATAATACAGACGTCATCTAATCTTATTTGATCTAATCAAAACTAATGTAATATCACATAATATAATCACAAACACACACGCACACTCCGGAGCACAGCAGCGACATAGACCTGGTGTTCTAATTTCTCTGCAAATGCAATGGAAATTGCATTCAGACAGGACATTAGTAGATGTCAGCACAGCTTTGTAAACACTGTGAAACATCTTCCTGTACTCAGAAAAAGACTCATGTCCTATAACAGTAATGATCAGGCATTCTGGAAGAGTTCCTCCGATGAAGTAGAGAACAACAAACACTGGGAGGGGTGATTACTGAATGGGAGCAGGTGTGTGGATGACCGACAAGTGAGGTGTGAGTGGGCCTGCAAACAAGGGATGCCAAGCTACGTATTAAAACAGGTAACAGAAAATACTGGACAGCTGACACATTCAGATAAATACACTGAAAAAATGCAGAAAAACAAGGCAAATACAAACAAAAAAACAACAACAACACAAAGTCCCAGAGTTGTGACAGTCTGCCCATGTTCAGTCTGGTTTGGGCAACAAACTGGATGGGGTTTGACACAGAGTCTATGACGAGAGTCATGAAGTCCTCAGATTTTAAAGAGACTTTTGCAATTTATTGATATTTTTTAAAAATCCTCTTATAATGCAGTCCTGACGAAGCAACAAAAATTGACACAATAGTGGTGAGAGCAGGTTGGTATTTGCATGCTTTAAGCAACAGCAGATGTTACCTTTTCAGTGAATGTAGTGATGGAATTTTTTATTGTAGGACCTTTTTTGCAGTATGTATCGAAAGATACAGATTTATAAAAGTCTGAATGTTATTCCTGTGGCTATAGTGTCTACAATATCACCACATAGCAAAACTCATTTGAATTCTTCTTTTGGATCCTGTCTTGAGGCAAGGTTTTTTTCATGTGTGATCTCTGTCCTTGACTTTTGATGCACCTGCTCCTCACTTGGGCTTTGTTCACGCTGTAATCGTCAGTCAGTGCTGCCTTTTCAATGTCACTGAGATATATCAAAGCCCTTTTTCTTTAAAAAAAACATGACATTATGAAATGAAGTGGACAATTTTCACATGCCTTACAGTTCTCAGTTTTGGAGGTTGCCTTGCTGGGAGACCTTTGTCTTTGAAAGTCGGTTTATTGTTTCTATATGTTTGTGTCTGTGTTTTTGAGAGGAAGTAAAAGTGAACAAGGGAATAGGGAGTAGATAAAGTCAGAAGGAGGTTATATTACCTGCTACTGTAAATGCTACACCAAGCAGATTCTGAACTGTGATGGGAAGAGACATCTTTCTGAAGCAGTAACAGTCCTCATGAATCACACAGCTCTCACTCCTCTCTCCTTCACTCTCTAAATCTTATCCTTGCTCTTCAGCTCCCCCTCTGGGACCGACTGTGTGCGCCTCTCTCTCGCCCCTCTCTCTCAGTTTGTTTCTCCACTATCACATAAAGCTTGCTCAGAGCATTGTGAGCAACATGCAGTAGAATAGGCTGTAGAGACGTGAACTGCATTTGTCAAAGTTTTCACTTTTATACACTGTGGCTTCCACAAGCTGTTTTTATCTATCCGTGGATCTTTACACCTGGCTATTATTCTTGGTTTGGTCCTGTTGTAAGATGAAACTGTCACCTTATCAGATCACAAGAAATTCACTTGAGGTCTCCAGCTTTGGTTGTTTGTATTGACACTTCTGTTATGTTCTTCAGGCTGGTCAGGTAGTTATCTGTTCAGTGAGAAAGTAACAAATGTAGAGTCTATAAATAAATAAATTTAAGTGAAAATGCAGTATTTTTTTCCAAAACATGTTGAATTTGTGGCAATATTTAGACAGTCAACCCACTGATTCAAATGTTAATGACCACTGAAGCTACACACCCAGAATTTATTTGTATGCAACTTCAAATAACTTCTCGATTTAGATGAAAAATGATCAAGAGTGTAAAGGTATAAGTTTAAAAAACAAGCACAACCCAATATTCAATAGTTTGTATCTTGTGGACACATCTGCAGCAATAACTTGAACAAATTAATGTCTCTACGACCTTCTAATGTGCTCAAATTGTTGAGAACTTTTGACCCATTCTTCTTTACAATGCTGCTTTAGAGTATTGAGTCTCTCCTTAGTTCCTCCCTACAGCATTTTATCAGTAGAAGTCTTGACTTTGACTGAGTCATTGCAAACTATTGTTTCTTTGTTTTTCAGTGATTCTGTTCTGGAGTTATTGTTGTGCTTTGAATTGTTTTTCTGTTCTATGACCCAGTTTCAGCCAAGATTCAACTTTCAGATAGATGGATTCACACTGACTCTAAAATACTCTGGTTTATAGAAGAATTCATTGCTGACTCAATGACTGAAAGGTGTCCTGGCCCTGTATAAAATAAACCATTCACTCTTTCGACACTGTGCTTAACTGAAGGTTTAAAATAATCTTTGCGGATTGTCTTTTATTGTTATTTTTGTCAAATGAAGCACTGCACAATATAATCAAATGTCTCACTTTTAATCTCATATATTAGCTTCTAATGTACATTGTTCCAAAGGCTTTGTGGTGTGTTTTGAAGCAAGCCATGTTTCCATGTTTTTTTTTTTAAAGAAATGAAACTTTCTACTGGTGTCTTATCCAAACAAGCCATTTATTCTGTCTTTATTTAACTGTAATCTCTTTAACTTTACCACGTTCACTGGGACCTGTAGACTCTGACTCCTAGGTGTTTTGTAATTTTTCAGTATAGAAGTGATAGGTATTACAGCTCCCAAACAGTTTGCTGTTTGAGAACTGTTTAAGAGCCATCAGGGAGCTTAAAGAACTGGTTCAGAGCCAACTCTTTCAGCTCCCAAATGACTCCTCACAAGCAGTACGAAGCAAGGAGCTCTTTCAGTGAGCTGTGCCTAATGATCAGAATTGCAGAAAGCGGTTGTAATTCCATCACTACTGTACAGTTTGTCTTTAGGATGAACATGCTATGATAGCCACTCCTGGGAAGACTGACGACTTTCTTAAATGTTTGCCACAAGTAAACATTCTTTATCACTGTGGAATGTTTGACTTAAAGTACACGGTTTCCCAGACAGATGGGCAGCAACAACAGCATCTTTAAGATCATTACTGATGGTTTGCCTCATTGGTGCCATGTTGACACACACCAGAATCCTCAGAAGTGCAGGAACTTATGGAGGCGCTTACAATTATTCATGGTCAGTTAATCAACTGTATTTAGTTACCAGCACCTGGTTGCTTACTTCCTTATTTCATATAAAAGAAGTGTGTACTTAGTGTTCACACACTGTATTTGCCTTTAATCGTTTTGTTTTTTTTGTTTTTTTTTGATAATATAGCATGCCATATTATGTTGTTGCTTTGACTTTGTTTTTTGGACATTAATACCCCGTTATTTTAAAAGTTAAAATTTTAGTAAACAAACAAAGGTGTAGTTAACTTTTATCATGACAGTATTTCTGTGCTCGCTTGCAAAGATGGGAATAAAAGCAGATCTAAAATAGAAGCTCCTGCAGCAAGAAATGAACAGTGCTAATAATCAGAGCTGACATGCTACTTGGAGTGTGCAGGGGCAATAGGAAAGCCGCTCTTCAGGGTCTTCTTCTGTGAGTGTATATGTATGTACTGGAGTCTATTTATTTATGTTTTTTTTTGTCTCTGTTTGTGGGCAAAGGAAAGCCTATTCCAAGGGAGAGAACGAGGGACAGTTGGACACTGATTGATGTGAGGTGATGTGCTCAGAGAGCAGACAATCCCAAACTCAAGCCTCACATCTCCGTAATGCACAGCGGAAACGGTGAACTCCACTGTACCATGTAGTGTATTACAGTCATGCTTACACTTTGGAGTCAAAAGCTGTAGCCGGTGAATGGTAGCAGTTTTATTTATTGCTTTATTAAAATGCTCTAATAAGGTAATTTATCTGATAATGCTAATTTAATATTTACCAGATTTAAATGAACATTCCAGTATATCCAATTTAGTATGTTGATCCAATATAATTAAAATTACAGCTTACAGTAGATTACAATGCTGTCATTATCACGGTATTTTCTTTTATTCTTCATGTCTCCAGAGAATCGGTCTTTGTTTTGGTCTTAAACTCTCTCACAGTGCAACAAAACCCAACATAAAAAACCCAAAGGGCACCTAAGTTGTTTAATGTTAGTTCAAATGACCAGTTTGAGAAGCCAATGGATGTTTACTTTTAGTCTGATGAAGAGTCAAGGGTTTGAAATGACCTCTGAAATCTGTTTTACTGAAAGATGTGAAAGACAGAGGTTGTTCCAATGTGCTCTACCCAGTTTCTGCAGCAGAAGTGGGAAAATAAAGTTAATGGGACCTTTAATTCTGTAGCTGCATTTACAGTCCAGGACAGTTCAAAAACAATCCAATTTAATACACCTAATTTAATCCAATGCAAACTTATAACAGTTACTGTGTTAATTAGTTATAACAGTTTGAAAAAAGGTTGTCTTGCTGAGGAATCCAGTGGGTTGGATTGAAACGTCACTCATTCAGTCCTTGTCCTGAGGGCAGAGGACGACAGTGGAGAGGATAATTCTCTTTTTAACAGGAAGAAACCTCCAGCAGAACCCGGCTCAGGATGAATGGCCATCTGCCTCAACCAGCTGGTTGTGACTGATATGAAAAAAAAAGCACTTTTCTTTGAACCGATTATCACAATCTGGCATCTGCAATTGTTTAGACATTACTGTAAAAGCCATGTCTCACTTGAATTTATCTACAATCCCCTTTAGACCTGCACTGGACTTCAGGGTCCTGTGCACTGATAATTTCAGACCAGCTCAAAGAGATCCTTGAATGCATTTGACTCTGATAAATTGGAGCTTAAAACTTTAAGTTCAAACTTTAAACCAAATTTGTAACAGGAAATCAAATATATGTGAAAGATACTGCAAGCCAGAAATACTGTACATTTTGTCTAAATCTATTGTACTTTAGATTGTTCTGGACTGAGGGACAGTCAGCAGACAGTGTGAAATAATACCAATTTCTTTGCCACACATACTCCCTGTCCCAAAACTGTACCTACAGAACTGATATAGCTCTCAACTATCACTCAGTAGGTGTAGAACAAACACTTTTGTCAGCTTTTGTCTCATCATAAATGGAAGCCACTTTTTTTCCCAGTACAAAAATTCCAACGGCCTCTGTGTGTTTCTATTTTTGTGCAAATAGGAAATACCAATTCTGGATCAGAATACCAAAATATCTAAATCCATCTTACTTTATAGGAAATTAGATATTGCAAAATGCAGCCTTTGTCTAGTAAGACAGAGAGGAGGTAAATGTATAAGAATATAAACAACTATTTATCCCTTTTTTTGACACTGTATTGGATTTTGTTTTTTCCCTTAAATGCATTTCAGAACATTTCTTCAAGTTAATTATTCAGATTCTTTTTCAAGGATTGTTTGTATGTCAGAAGATCAAATGACTCCTTTATTTCTAGTCCAACTCAATTTTACGCTCCAACCAGTTTTACGTCTCCAGACTGCTGCCAAGCAAACTTCCTAAAGTTGGCCCTCACCCAGCTATGCAGAAGTTTTAAAGACACCAATCAGCAATGTGATTTGATTAAAACACTATGGATTGAACTATTTTTAGGGAAAATTTGCCATCACTTAACAAATAACTGTTTACAACTCTTTTCACCACTCTTACCCTTGGAAACGTCTGCCAAATACTTGAGTGGTGCGGTATTGGGGTCCAGATTGCCTCACGAAGAGCGGTCACGGACTTCTGGAGTCAGGCCTGCCATTATTTGCCTTGGGTTAGGTTGCTCTGCTGTGGGCTGATAGGGGACAATGGTGATCGATCCTCTGAGAGTTTATTGATCAACAGAGACAGAGGTATTGTCTCTTCCCACTCTGACTGACTATATCTTTTTTCTTGATCCCCACCTCTAAACTCCTCCAGGACAAAATTGATGGGAAGTCTATTCAATTTTGTCCCACTATTGATGGCACCCCCTTTTTTGTTAACAGAGGTATCTGCCTGTGTTTGAATACCTTTTTCTCTATAATCTGTATCTGTTTGTCTATTCATGCAGTCTTGGAACAATGTTTTTTTATGATAAGCAATCCTCAAATGGGGAAGACATATAGAACTCAAATGAGCACACATTCAAATTTAACTTTGTGCACTTTTGAGTTTACGAGTCAAAACAATCATCAGAAGTCAAGTTTTATGTTTTTTTTTTTTTTACCATAAAGTTCTTTTTATTTCTAGTTGACAACATGAAGCCATGCCAAATGCAACCTTCATGTACAAAAAGGATGACAGAATCTGAAGACTATTATTATTATTTTTTTAGAAATATTGAAGTTTTAAAAGTTTTAATTACAAATATTTAAGTAAAATTTTTTCCACATCATGATCTGCTCTCTCTACTGTTTTATCACCCTTTTTCATTTCAGTGTCCTAACAAAATCTTTCAAGCACTTGCAGTAAAAGCAAATACTGTTCATAAAGTAAAGAAATCCTAAATGGCTGCCTATAGATCAAAAGTTTCTTCAATTAAAATGTTCCTTTATTAAACAAAATAAAATGCAGTATTTGCTTATCCAGACTTTTTGTAAAGAAATTCAGTCAGCCAGCATCCTCTGCATCAGTAATACAAAATGAGAATTAGTAGCTTTTCACTGAGTTCATAATTATTTATATTTTTACTTGTAATAATTTTTGAATATCAGGATACTCTTTCAGTTTGAGATCTTTACATAACATGTAAAGTTCTTACATGTCATACATTGCTCATCATTCACTTTTTACACACAAAGAATCTATTTTTACATTTCTGTGGTCTTTGCATTTTTGAGCAGGAGGAAAAAAACATACAAAATACAAATTCTGCATGGATGTTTTTTTTCGCACACTGCAGTCCATGGAGTGGCTTTAAAGAGGAGTAAGATTTAGTATAATTTGTGAAAGAGAAAACAGCTTTTTCTCCCCTTTACTCTATGATGTGACCGCAGTTATTGGTATGGGGCACAGTGCCCTTTTCTCTGAAAAGAAGGTGAAATTTATTTGTATGAGAAGCAGGAGGAATTAGAGGAAGAGACAGTTCAGCAGCGGTGCTGCAGAGGGAAAGGCGTTAGGTTGTGTGTGATAAATACCTCCTCTGGTTTATTGCACTGGATGTGAGCCCTGGAATCTGCATGTTGGAGGCTCAGATTGATTCTTTGTTGATGCTCTGCAACTTGGCAAACTTCCCCTCAGTGATAAGAATATTAATTGTGTCCTTACTTTGTTCTTTAATGTGTAACTCCTCCAACAGTGGACGACTTCTGAAGAGTATGTGTTGTTGTCAGGGGAGACAGTTGCTTTTATCTTTACTGCCATCAATTTTTTTTCTTCTGTAGTCATACTGATAGCTCTAAAACTGCACCTTTAAAATGTGTTTTTCTTGTTTCAACAATTTCTGATCATTATTTTGCACCAAAAATACCTAACTTAAGTTGCAGTAATGACAAACAAATAATTACAACTTATAATAACATTAAAACACATCTGGTCTTTGCCATATATAACTTCAGTCAAACATGCGACTGTGCACTATATCATTTTTGCTGTAAGACAAATGGTCTCACATTTGACACCAGAAGTTTAAGTATAATCAATGGAAGCACATCCAAAACTCATTGACTTTAGGAGTCTACCTGATATAAGATGGGTGCCACAGCTAACTGACCTTACTAAACACAAAAAAGGCTATACCTCTGTCAGTGTAACAGATATTGAGCTGAAACATGATGTGCCATTACAAGCCCCATCACATACTTGGTGCACCACAGATTTCATGGGATCTGTATTTAAATCCTTAACATGCAAATCAGCAGGCAATATGCCTTCCTTCCAAAAATGCTACTTTGATCTTGTTTGCATTTTTACAACCACATGAATTGGTTATTTAACAACAATCACCACAAAATCGGTGCAACCCTGTCACTTGTGCATTTGACATTTACCTAAATACCAGCAGAAAATGCAGTCTGAGCTGCTTGTTTTTGTGTGTGTGTGTTGAGAATGTGATTATTACAGCTGAATTGGAAAGAAGGTGTATGTTTTTCGAACATTAGCTTGAAATGCAAGAAGAAAGAGCTAAAACATCTGTGACAGGCAGAATATGAGAAAGGGATTTGGCTCAAATAGTTATAAGAACTGTAAGAATGTTCTATAGGTCCTAAAACAATTAATTACTACGAGTCTTTAAAGTTCTGTGGCTACAGAAGAAGCCCAAATCCTGAACCCTCCACCCTCAGGGTTCTGGTCCCTGTGCTGATGTTACATTATTTTTGTTTCCCCAAGTGTGCAGCTGTGCCATGTTAGACCTGGAACAATGAACATTGTTCCAGAAGTCTTGTACTTAATTTTGATGCAAAGTTCCCAACTGAAGTTTCACTGTAAGTTTCATTTATTTATTTATTTTTTTTAACAAGAAAGACACTTTCTCATGACTGATGTTAAGGACAGATAAAAATTCCCAGAATACTGAAACACCTGCTCTCCGTCCTCACACGGGATCAGGAAGATGCACGGAGGAAGAGAGTCAAAAAACAGCCAAGAGTTCCTCTTAAAATCAAAAACACATTTATTCACTTTCAGCGCTGAAAGGGAGACGTGAGAAAAAGACCCTTACCGAAGTTCAGAGCACTCAGCCTACGTCTCAATCTAACTTCCTGTTCGATGTACTTTTGTTACTCGATAAGCAAAACATCAGTCCCATCTGGTACTTTTCCATGTCAGTGTTTTTCCATTCTCCTCGTGGAGAGCCGCTTCCTGGATTTCATGACATCATCTCATCATGTGTTCTCTATGATCTGCTATTATCCTTTACATTGTTTCTGGGCTCTGAACTCTGGTAAAAAGAAACTTCTTGGTCTTACATTTTATATAACTTTTATATAACATTTTATATAACTTCACACTGACTTTTTCCAAACTAGCCTTACTTTTTCAGTATTTCTACCTGACTGTGATGAACCTTAGCAACTGAGATACTTATTGAGACCTTTTTTTTGAATACTGTATTGTCTGACCTTAAGGTGAACCTGCTGTGTGACATCCACTCCTGGGAAGATTGGCAGCTGTCTTGAATCTTTTTTCAGTTCTGTATAATCTTTCTCGTTGTAGAATGGTTGACTCCAAATTGCTTGGAAATGACATTTTGATCCTTTTCAGATTGATGGGCAGCAGGAATTGCTTCACTGAGACTCCTGTTGATGTCTTTTTTTTCTTTGTAAACACATAACTATGAGCTTCAGACCAAGAAGCTGCAAAAATGTCTACTTTCATGGGGATGATCATACTTTATCAAATCAGTTAATTCATCCTTATAATTACTGTGTGATCTGTAAGGGTATACTTCGTTTTTCAAACACAAAGTTTTTTGTATTTTAACAGAGGTTTTGTAAACAAAATACCAGTGTAATGTGTAAATATGTTGAAGCTAAATATTACTAATTTTAAAACTCGTTAGCGATGATATATTGTTTTTCATATTCTAATATAAATTCTTAAACTTGAAAGAGGGACTTTACCTTTACTATCAGCGGTAACTACATTCAACTATTTAGGGAACAGAGTGCGTAAAAAGTAAAGAAAATTATGAACATTTTAAAAGTCTTTCAGTGTGAAAACACAATTTATTCATCCCAAAAAGTATCTCTCTGTCTCATAAATACAAATCTGATATTTGAAATAAATTAAAAACTCATTGAAATGTATCAAGTTATGATGATTTTACAGTATTTGTGGAGAGACATTTATGAATTACCCTCCATCTATTAAACTCTGATAATCTTATGATGAGGAGGGACAGAGTTTTGGTTTTGGTCAAAACTTGTAAATAACTTTATTCTTGATTTCATGCTCTATATATAAAAGACTTGTGAACTTTTGGAATATGTGTTGCGGGTGACTGTCAGCTGCTACCCCAGTAGATTTAACTCATTATCTGCAAAACTGACTGAGTTATAGTCATTTTTGTGTTGGCTAAGATCAGTTAGCTTTGGTGGTCATCTTAAAATGAAATGACTCATTACTTTCCAAGAGTTTACTAAAATCTGTCCAGCAGTTTTGCTATCAGACAGAGAGTGTTAATGTCAACAGGTAATGCTAAAATTCTTGGCAAAAATACAGAACAATGCATCGTGCTCTGAGTATGTGTTTGGAACAAGGCTGAGCTCACCAAATTTCAGCTCAATATCTGTAAAACTGATCAGGTACAGCCATTGTTGCGTTGGTTATGGTTGATTAGCTGTGGCAGCCATCTTTAACTTGAAGTGAAGGTTCGTGAGATATTTTGCTAACCCTACAGACAAAAACAGACACACAATGACATAAGCAAAAACATTAATCACTTTTGGCAACTTACAGTAACAATACAGCTGCTTTTATAATAGTTTATAAGTGATAGAAAATATGTATTTACACTCCTCTAAAATCTAAACAAACACATTACTGTTATAAATACATAATAATATGCAGTTGTTGCAGTCACAAATTTAAAAAGTCCTTCAATGTGTCGCTTTAGTTTTTTGTCTTTATTGCACTGCTCTGCATCCCTACTGGCCTTTAAGTGTAACTGGAGATGAGATGCAGCACGTAGATGTCAGTTTTCCTAATTGGCTTCACTGGCTGCACCTGCCATTTGCTATATAACTAGTTAGACTTTTCAAAAATAAAAATGGAGACTGACATTTTCTTTTTTTATTTTTTCTAAATAATGAAATACCAGTCCCTACTTTTTGTTGTGGCTGGGAAAGCAAGGTTAAGACATTTACATATGGAACATTGATTATTCAAAAATTCTGTAAGGAAAATCAAAAACAAAAAACAAACATATAGATTCAGCTAAGTGCTAATTTATACTACATTTAAACAATTCAGTTAGACAAATAATCTGCAGATCAAATTATGTAGTTTCAATGCAAATACAGTAGCTTTTAGCTAGCGCCTTTTGCTTCATTTGAGAAAGAACTGGTCACAGTTTTTTAAAAGAAAATCTTGAAACCATACCACAGACTCTGATTTTCACAATAGTGTGTGTATGTGTGTGTGTCAGGCTGCCTGAAAGGCCGTTCAGAGGTGTCCCACAGAGGCCTGACGCCTTGAGGCATGACCAGGTGTCCCTGCGCCGAGTCTATCCGGACCCTGTGCAGAATATTAACAAGCCTGACCACACACATGCATACAGACACACATTTTCCTGCATGAGCATCAAAAATTCAACACACACACACATTTTCTGCACATATTGAGTCTCTCAGAGCCACACCCAGACATGCCATATAAGGTTATGTTTGTGCACGTATAAACGCACACATACACTCAAACAGATAGACAGAGAAGTCAAGGATTAAGTCTGAAATCCCTTTGCTCCCCTTGACTCACTCCCACTTCTACTAAACCATGATAACAAAGTCAGTGAAAAAGGTTTTCGCCTTGCTCTCGTCGTCTGCCTTTGAGGAATGGAAGAGGGAATGAAAATAACATTTAGCTGTGAGTCTGTGCAGCCAGAGAAGTCTTCTGAGACATTTACTAACACAAACATGAGGCGCTCTAGGCATACAAGCGAAGAGCTTTTCTGCATACACATACATGCAATGACAGCTCTGATCATGGCGGCACACGGAGACATGTTTAGTGGGTAGATTGGGTGAAAACATATGCACAGAAAAACAAAATCAGATAAAGTCTTTGTCATGCGGAGCTTTACTTACTGTACATTTCTGTCTGACTTATTTACCGAATGTTCATTAGACGTGTGTGAGTTAGACGCAGGGATGTCTCAGTGTTTTATCGTGACTAAGCAACATGACTTCATTAGTGTTTGAAGCAGCTAGCTCCAGATTACGTTAAACCTTGTGTGTGTATGTGCGCATACAGTGTAAGCCTTAAAGCCGTCACATGTGCACATGCACACTGTGTCTGTTTTACATGTGTTTATGGATTGCAGTGTAAATCCTCAGTTTGTAGGTTGGAATTAGTCAACATCTCCTATTTGTGGAGGGATGGTGGGATTAATGCCTCTAGATTATTTCCCCCCCTTTTACTTTCTTGTGCAAATGTTCGGGTGCGACGTTGCACTGCACAATGTCATGAATCTAGTTCTAAAACTATTTGTTTTAATCATACCCATGATGCATAATAATGCATTATTCCTTTTAAATGTACTATGTAGACATATATACAGACTTTGCAGTCTTCAAAGCCTGAACCACAAAGTGTGTTGCCATGTCACATGACCCAACAGAAGGGACAAGTTGCAGTTTTTCATATGGGAGAGTAATCCAATTTGACATTGATTTAATAACCCAAAATATATCTTGAACAGTAGCAGAACATATTGATTCAACAGGATAGTGCAGTAGGTGGTTTAGGTGAAAGAAATATTGTGTCTTTGAAAATATTCCCATGATGTAAAATACATTTTCCTATTAACAGCAGACCTTGTTCCTCAGCTCCAGATTTATACACGTCATGGATTTTAAGCAATGATTTCTGACAGTGACACCTGTTCCCAACTTTAAGAGCATTGTTCTTCTAAATGAATGTAAAATTGTACATTTTTCACACAACAGACAGTTCTGGGTCTCTAGGTGGTTAAAGAGACAGATTGATAGCCTCTGACTGTTGAGGTATTATCAATATTTTACAAGGAACAGACATTTTCTCTTTAAATTGATTTTATGTAAATCTGAGGACATAAAAGTTGTTTCTCAATGAAGCATGGTCATAACAGTGCAGTGCCTTCTCTAACAGTTGCACAACAAACAGCATTTATAAAATTATACTTTTGTCTAAACTGGATTATGACTGGGATTGAAAGTTTTTTTTAATACTAAGTTTGATCACATTTATTGTTATGTTTTTCTCCTACACTGGAATTGTACCCATAATTTAAAGGAACTGATGCTTAAATGGAGTCAGCCTGCTACTGACATGTTTACTAGCTGTGATGACCTTTTCAGCCATCTAGTGATGTCAAATGGGGAATGTCTTTCCTCACAAAAATTCAAATTTTTCCCTTAAATTGCCATACGGAGTTTGTAATTTTTATGTTTATTTTTTTTCTACTTTGCCATTCTACATCAGACATCCAGTCATTGCAAAATGTAAGTACACTTCATCATGTCTAAGATTTTACTTATCTGGACATAATGAACGATCAACTGACCCTCACCAGGTCTTAAAAGTAAGTGAATACATCCCCAAGTGAAGAACAGCTCAGTCAGAATGCAGCCATTGTGTGTCCAAGACTGATTTCACTCAATAATCCTGGAGCTGTAGAGCCACGTCTGGCAGGTAGTGACCTTATCAGCCTGACATTGTTGTGGAAAAAATGTGGTTTGCTCTTTTTTACAATGTGTTTTTTTCAAGTTCAATGGTTTAAAGACATTTATTTATTCACTCTCCGAAAGTTTGGACACCAGATTTTAATCAGGCTAAAGTCTACACTAACGCAGATTTGCTGCTGTGCACATTCCAGACCGGATTTGGGATAATATTTTAGTAGACAGAAAAGGTTATAGCCAATTCAATGACTGCAAGGTCTACAAGTCTTGTTGCTGCAAAACACACCCAAATCATCAGCCCCTCATCAGAGTGCCTTGAAGCTGGTGACTAGCTGTTTTTTTCAGACACTGTGTTTGTTTTTTTTAACAAACCTTGGGCTGTACAAATGCCTCCTCTTTAATCTGTCCAAATGACACTTTTTGACAGAGGCGGCATACCTTCTAAACAAGACAGTTCCTACATTTTTATTGTTTCTCACTGTACGGTGATAAATTTAAGATCTATTATGCTTTTTACAGGTAATTTGATGATAAAAGCTCAGAGTCAATTTGCAATTGTCCACAAGAATTTCTTATCTAAAGTTACTGCTGATGCATGCATACCAGATCCAAGAAGCAGAGGTATTTAAATCAAATAGGTGCTTGTGGATTGGATGGTTGAACGTACCTTCGAACTTGGTGATGCATTAGAGGATTTATGTTTGCTTGCTGGATTGGCGTTTAGGCGTAAGTGAAGCTTTATGTTAAAGAGTTATGATACTTTTCATTGAAGATTATCATTTTTATAATTGAGCAGTGGTAATGAGCTATTCCAACAAATGTATAAAAAAATGACTGTTGCTGGATTAAAGTCAGAGTTGGGACCAAATGTTAAAGATTGACTTCAATAGTAACATTACACAAAATGCACCAATGGAGAAAAATCAACTTCATTCCTCAGTGATTGATTTTTTTTTTCAAGGATTTGGGTTTATTTTCAGTACTGTTTATAATATTATTTCGAAAATGGACATACACACATAGTTCACTGTCAAGAAATGCACCCAAAATAATATATTCATAGTAGAGGATGAGGTGCTGTTATTTATCATGAGAAAAAAGCCCACATGAATGCAACACTTTTTTGCTGCTTCAGTGGAAATATGTTGGCTCCAGTGTGTGGTTTCATTTAGTTTGGTTCATTATCCTTTTCATTATTTCCTCCCAATGGGTGGAAGTTACTTTTTTTATCTTTCTAAATTACTTACCATCTGTGTCCGCGTTTTCTTTCCTTATTTTGCTGGTTTGTTTTTCTTTTGCTTGACGTTTTTTTTCTCATTAAGGATTTCTTACAGCTTTCTAATTTCCTGTATTTCCTATATTACCATATTATTTGCATTACATTTCTTTAAGTAACACTTATCTTTTCTGCATTTGGTTCTCTGCTCTGAACTCTCCCTGTGACCCTGACGTTGGCTGCAGTTACTTGCTTGATAGATTTGACTTAAAATTCAACGTTTGAACAGAGCCTTTTGAATCATTTATTAGTTCTTTGTATTTTGCTTTCAAGTAGCCAGATTCTTCCGTAATCTTTTAATGTGGTCTTAAAGAAAAGTCTTACAAAAATTTTATTTGAACATTGGCTGTTTTCTTTACAAAAGAAAAGGCACTACTTGTTTGTTTTCCCTTAACAACAAGCTCCCAAAATATTCCCAAATAGTTTCTCTAATAAAAAACAAGAGCATTAAATTTTATTTTACCAGAGCTTGTTTTTTGAATGCAATTTTCAAGCATTTTATTGTAGATCATTCTTGCTGCACTTTGATAAGGATTTAATTAGTTTTTCTCTGTAATGAATGCGTAACAAGAAGGAAGTAAAAGCAATGTATACTTAAAAATAGGTATTCCTATTAATGCAACTGCCTTGCATGCTAAACTTTAAAGCAAAAATCTTGTGTGTTCAGTTAGTGCTCAGACATTCTCAGCTACTACCACAACAAATCTTAACTCAGTATCTTTAAAAGTGACAGAATTATAGCTAATTTTGTGTTTGCTAAGGTCAATTTGCCATGGCAGTCATATTGAATTTTCAAAAGTTCATTAGTTGTAGCTGGGAATTTTAATAAAATCTGTCCATAGGTTCTTGAAAAGTTTAGCCAACAGAAAGACAACACATGCAGAGACAGGCAGCAAATGATAATGTTTTGGCACAGAGCTCCATGTATCCACACTTGGCTGAATAAAGATGGCCCTCATGAATCTTTTTAACTGTGCAGTTTTCATTCTGAAGCAAAGTCAAAGGGGAATGAGAAAAAATTTAAACTATTTTGTTCAAACTAAATGACAGCCTGTAACATTTATGGGCTGAGCTGAACTACTTGCAACAATAAATTGACCCCCTTCAAAGCTTCGACGCTGTGCTTACAGCTGTTTTGTTCCCAGTCATTGCAGAAATGATACAAAACAAGAAGCAGGGGGTCTTCTGTGAATGTTCCAGCTTGTGCTTTTTGTCACCCCCAAACACCAAACGGATGAGAAACGAAATAAACATTTTTTTATCTACTTTATGTACTTTGACATAAAACTGTATTTCTAAGAAAACACCAAACACAAATTTCTACATCATCATTATTCATTTCCTGCTGTCATGGTTTAAAGTTAAGCTCAGACCCAAGGATGCAGGCTTACACGAGGACTTGAAAGGAAGAACCGTGATTTAATTATAACACGAAACAATAAGCTGACATGGCAGCAAAAGACAGAAAAAACAGAATACTCAATGAGCAAAGCCAGGTACAAATCAGCGCGGCAGTGGGAGGATGGAGTGAAAGCCAGGAGTACAGGGAACAGGTGTGCGATGAGGGCCAAGAATGAGCATCAGGGCTGTGGAAGAAAATGAAATGAAGTCACAAGGAGATACTGAACATAAGGAATCTCAAAAAAACAAGCAAAATGAAAACACAAGTAGCAATCTAACTAAAAACAAGAGTATCAAATCAAGGAAATACAAAAAACCTGACAACTCAAAATGAACTGAATGTGTAATAAAAAGCACCAAAACATCTGCATAAACATTTTGCTTTGTTGTAATTGTCAGTGTATTACCTTCTAACTTTACCTATGATGATATTTTAGCTGACTGGCTTATATTATACTGCTGCAAAGTGCTGCAGGTGGATTCTTTATTGGAAATGAAGCAAACTTTATTACTTGAACAAAGTGTAATTCATCATTGCAATGTGTTTGATTGTCAATAATGAGCTCTGGCTTCATGTCAGTGATCCCAATTATTATTCAAGTGTATGTGTTTGTTTGTCTGCGCTACATAATTTATACATATTCATCACTGTTCACTTCCTTTCTACCCCCTGTATTGAGACACTGTGGTTTCCAGATGTGTGTGTGTGTGTGTGATTGCATTGGAACTCGAGTTTGTGGCCTACACCCCGGGTGATGCTGTCGAGGATAGAATGTCATGCCGCATTACATCACTTCTAATCTCCTTAAATCTCCTTCCATCCAGTTGAGGAAGTGTAGGCGGCGGTAATGAAGGAAGAAAATGCCACCTCTAACCATGAACAAGCCTGAGGCGCAGGGAAGAAGCCTCGCAAAGGAGAGTTCACCCCAAAAAGAGCACGCTTCTCATCTCCCACTTGAGTTCAGTTATTCACTTCAGTTTTAAGTGGCGACTTTGTTTTTGTTTAAATATTAAACTGAAATTTTAATGGATTTAAAAATGAGATAATTGATGTTAAAATTGGTTGATGTGAAGAGACACTCATCCAGCACTGTACCATCTACTGTAGGTAACTATGGTAATAATAATAATCAACTTTCTTATTATCAGTATTAACATTATTAAGATTATTATTTTCTAAAGCCAGTTTTCATTTAGCTTCTATTATGCTCATAATATGATCATTTAAATGGAATGACTGTTATCTGCTTTTGTTTTACTGTCTTGTTTGTTTATTTTTTGGTGTTTTCTCCATATTTCCCACTTTTTCCTCCCTTCTCCAGTTTTTATGACCGAATATAGTTATCAGCTGCTCCTTGTTCTTTTGCATCACTTTGTGTTTGCCTCCCGATGTTGTATTCTGCTGAGTGTTATGTTTAATATTTGCATCAAAATCTTGTATCAACAAGTTGGCATATATTAGGATGGACTTTCATTTGGCCTGTAATCATTTTTCACAGTAGAGACACACAGACCTTATCAATTAAACATCAGCACTGTCAAAATGTTGAAAATCTATTTTCTTGTGTCATATGATTATACACAGTGATCATTTATTGAGGCAAGCAAACAAGAAAGAAGTCAGTATTTATGATCTCACTTTTTGATCAAATTTAATCTAAAAGAAATGGACACAGTGGACCCAGGTGAAATAAGCTTTTTTTTTTTTTTGCCGAAGTTACTTTAGTACACTGTACACTCACTGCTTCAGGTCCAATAAACAATTTCAAATAAGTCAGTAAGTTTTCTGCACGCCATCTGTTCAGCAAGTTTTCCAAAAAGCAATATGTTTCAACAGTCTCATTCAGAGGTGGTTTGTTTTACACCTCCACAGCGAGTTTGTAAGTAGAATATGAATTTTCATGACAGCATAAAATGCTGTAGTTAGAAAAATGACCTAACATGTTATAGATCTTTTTATTATCACTTTATTGTATAAAATACAGATTATAATTTGATTGATTTAGGCTGTATCTAATTGAACTGGCTTTATAAATTTGATAAAATTGGACAATATATAACTTGAACTTGAGTGTCTTTAACTGGATGTGAATTTAATCTCTCCTCTCTGTCAAGAGCCCTAATATTACTTTTGTCTAAAATTGCCTCTGCGCCAGTGTAACTGAATTAAACTGAACCAATGAGCTGTTCAGCTTTAAACACATGCTTGAACGTGGCTTTAGTGTTAATTACTTTTCATAGCTAAGGATCCAACACGTCTCATGTGTATGCATGTTTGAGGTTGTTCTGACATAAACAAGTGCTGTTCTTTCTCTGGTGTGAACATTTTCTGTCTCAACAGAACAAGAAGAGTTTTTTAATTAAAACAAGTAATTTAATATGTATGTCAGCCTTCCCACCTGTAACTCTACAACTCTGCAAAAGGCCAGCAGGTCACAGCATCGTTTCCTTTTACTGACATTTCATAAATAACAAGTTGATTCCATTTTGTTTATGCTTATATTAAGAAAACTTAAAGTTCATCTTTAATCTTCAATCATGAGATTCAGTGTGTATGGTCCCGTTTGCCTTTTATCATAAAATAGAGCAAAAGAGCCTAATGTTTTTGAAAACTACAAGCAATTGAATAAGAC
The DNA here is from genome assembly GCF_001649575.2 of Kryptolebias marmoratus. Classification (NCBI taxonomy): domain Eukaryota; kingdom Metazoa; phylum Chordata; class Actinopteri; order Cyprinodontiformes; family Rivulidae; genus Kryptolebias; species Kryptolebias marmoratus. The sequence continues at coordinate 14,085,238 of NC_051444.1, forward strand.
TTTTATTACTTTTTTTTTGGTTATTTCAGCAAGTAAACACTAGTATTGTCTCCAGCTTCAGCTCTTGTGACAAAACAAAGACAGATCAACGTTTAAATAACAAGTAGAAAGATTAAATGATTTCATGTCTGGGAGATTCCAAGAATTGTTATCTGCTTGTTTCTATGAGTCCCAACTGAGACTTTGAAACGGTAAAATCAAAGGCTCAAGCAAATCTCCTCGGCTGTCAGCAATAAATAACTGATGCTGCTGCTGACAAAGACACAATGATGACTGGCCATAAATGGCTCAGGCCCTGTTTTTGAGCCAATCCACAGAGATTCAATATCCCGTCAGGCCAAATCTGAACCCTTTAACAGAGGGAATGGATTTTCCATAATGAAATTCCTCAGAATTAAACCAGGTAATGAGACTCATTGACAGGCGTATCTAAGCGCTCTCAGTGAGTCATCTTCCACTCCTACCAATTTCATCCATCCTGCCACACTTCTGAAACAGTTTCTGAGGAAAGACTTCTGGTGTCTCAGATTTTACAGAAACACTGTTGAAGTCAACAGACCACTGAGATGTTTAAAAGTGGAGAAACTTTCAAACATAAAATGAGGAGTTACCTAGTGTGGATTCTCAGTCATTCAGGACATGTCAAATCCTAAAAGGTTAGAAATCAAAAACAACTGGACTTCTTTTTTGTAGATGAAGACGCTTGAACTTGACGCTTGAACTCCTCACTCTCTGCTTTTTGGAACTGATAAAGCCTCTCAGTGAGAAGCAAAACGTCTTCAACTACAGAATAGAAGTCCAGTTGTTTTTGTTTTTAACCTTTTTTAGTGTTACCTGGTGTTGGACTTACTTATGGAATAAAGTACTCATATCATGCTTTGAAAAACAGTAACCAGCAATATCAATGACATAATCACATACTCAGTGTAGTCACACAGTTTTGACTTCCACACTTAATGACATCATGCAATTCACATAAAAGAAACACAACATGTTCATTTTTATATTGCTCCTATTTAATTTGATCACTTTTTAAATAAATATGTTTAATAGAAATCATAAAAGATCTTAAACCTAAAAACACGAGGTTGGAAATACTACTGTTGGGGTTGCATTGACATAATCCCAATGATTCAAGTCCAAGGGATACATTATAATAAAGAAACTTTGGTAAAGAATGTCTAGGAGTTAACCCTTGAGGGGGGGTCTGTCATGGTAATGTGAAGTTTGATTTGTTGAAAGGACCCAAAAAATTCAGAACAGAGCTGGACTGCACAAATAAGAGCTGAGACTTTAATAAAGAAAAACACTGGTGTACCAACAAAAACAAAACAAACAGCCCTAAGGAGTACAGCAGAGGACATGAATAAATATGCTAAACATATTTTTTAATCCTCCAGGCCTCTGCATCATTCATAATAATTTGTCTTCAGTTCAGTGGTGTCAAAAAAAAAAGATTAATCTACATTTTAACACTTGTCCCTAATTTTCTGCTTCACCTTCAGACTGATCACAGAACATGTTCAATTAGCGAGTCAATCAATGTCTTTGTAAACAGTTAAATTAGTCACCTTTCAGTGTTTTCTAAAACAGTTCAAAGCATTAATTATATGGGTGCTCTCATACTAATTGTTAAGATCTTATTACCTTTAAAAAAAAAAAATTAGTTTGTGAATCCGAGGTTTTTTAAATGAAATCAATACATCAATGGAAACCCATCTGCTCTCATGGACAAACTGCAGTCCTCTTCCTCTCTACAGACCATTTAATTTAATTTTGAATAGTTGTTTTTTATGGCTTTTTGTTGCTGCTTTGTTTTGACCAAACCTAAAGAGATCATATATATTCTGACAAACTGACATTTCGCCACTGTCACAACCACAGGAAATTAAATGTAAAACAGCAACAGACCTCATAACTCATGAGTTGCTTTAAGTATCTCACCGACAGAAACTGTCTTTTCTCAGACGTGTCCATTCATGCTGTTTTAGTTGTTTATACGAGACTCTGAACTATATTTGAATGCAAGAGATTTTTTCTCTTTAGTATGTGAAAATTGGATTAATGCATTTATCATCATACAAATAAAATCAACATTGCACCATTTTTTAAAAATATTTTTCTAACTCATAAACAGTCAGCATGGTGATGTCTCTACAGAGAAAATGACTCTGCAAAACCTCTGGAATGCCACAGGAAAACAATTTTCAGGTGTCCATTTTTCTTACGCAATTGTTATTGCACAATTTAAGCCAGTCAATTTTATTATTTAAGTGGTATTGATATTTTAGTAACATTTGCAAGAATTGTTTCTTTTTGTGTTTTAATGCAGTTTTGTCGACAGTGCCATCCATTTTGCTGATAATAGTTTACAGATATTTTTATATCATGAATATTTTTAAGATGTTATCGCAGTTTCTCAAAAAAAATTGTAAGTTTGCATTTCTGTGTAATTACATAAAATATAAAATGTTTCATTCATTTTTTTGTTACTGTAGTGTAAATTTGGACTATATTTGATTTGAAATGTTGCGTGTCGCAGTCTCATTACCTCTTCCTCCTCCTCTACATCTGGATGTTCTTTAAAAAAGAGCAAATGCGTTTACACAGCAGCTGTCTTTGACCCAGCTGGATAATGCAGCTTTGTTAATATATTGGCCTAAATCAGATTGTTTCTTAACTGCATCTCCCCAGTGTTTGTGTAACTCACTTTCCTTTGTGTGTCTGCCTCTTTCTCTTTGCATTGTAATTTGTTTTGTTCCCTGTGTGTTCCTGCCGATAGTGTGTCTTTGTCGGTGCATGCCATGCAGTTAGGGAAACAAGATGTGGGCGAGTGTCAGCCCGGATTACGCCCAGCCGGTCTCATCACTCTGGCACCCACACACCGAGAAGTTCTGACAAAATATAAATAGTCATACAGCCTAAGGATAAAGCCTGTTGTTTTTCCTGAACATTATCATAATTTTTAAGTAAATAATACCCCCACTCTGATACTGTGGATACTGCTGGGCCATATTATTTAAATATTGCCATTTAACGAGATCTGTGTGTGCTCTGTCCTCAGCAAATGTTCCTTATCTAATGTAAGGGAAACTATAATAATGACTAAACTAATTTCACCCACATTCCTCACAAAATTGTTAAAATTTATTACATTAAAGATAGAAAAATAACAAGCATGAACAATAGGTTTTACTTGATTAGGCAACACACACACACACAAATAGAAATATATTGCATCTAGGAAGTGGAGAACACAATGGGGACACTTTGTGCTCCTTCCTTTTAGTTTTAAAAAGGGCGACAGATGTGACTGATGCTCAGTCCAAGAGAGAAAACTAACATTAGTGTCTCTGTGTCTCTCCTGGCCTAAGACTCTCTTTCATGTGGAAGCATCAAAGCTACACAAAGAACAGTAGGATAGAAAACCCTTTCATTGAAACTAATATTATTTACATTGTATGTTACATTTGTAGTTTAAAACATGCTAATAAAATGTATAAAAGTGCACTCTATTTTTGCATGTGCTCTGTAATAATAAAACAGACTTATAGATCATAAATATTAGATTAAAAAGCCTATTCAAATGGATAGTTTAGATCCTTTGATTTGAGGGTTTGTGGGAAGGTTGTGAAGATTTAATATCTTACCTGTTGTAGATAGCTCATTAAACAATGTCAATTTGAAAAACAAACAGTTTCATTTTTGCTGAAATTACAAGCTAAAGGTTAGCCCAAGCTGTGCCAAGATTGCTGCTGTCCTAAAACAACTCCGATCTAAAAGAAAGCTTTGGCAAACACTATTTTTATGTTGTTATATTGTCTTTACATTGTTATTTAGTTAGAATTTTATAGTTATTTACAAGTGCAAACAAATGTCTGGTGAAGCCTGGGGCATTTCTGGCAGGAAAAATCACAATAATGGTGCAAATGTAACCATGCAATGCATAAACAGTCAATGGTGTAAATGCAAAAAAAGTGTTTGATATTGTTTTAATCCAGCAATCCACATTTGTCTTGGCCCCTCCTGGACTAGCTGTTAGCTCATCAATCTGGTCACAATTAAACTCTGTCCTGAAGATGTTCAAAGAGCTATCTACTACAGTTAAGGCATTAAATGTTCATAACCTTTCCACAGTACTTAATTTTAAAATATTTGAACCTTTGCTTTAAAATAACAACAGAAATGATGTTTGCTTAAATCTGCCTTTGCAATATTTGCCAAAGTTGAGAAAAACAACACTGATTGGTGCTCCAAGAAGTCAAAGCATCTTTAACTTTAGTGTTCTTTGTTTAATTCCACACAGTTGCTTTTAGCAGTATGCGCTCTTTAGTCTGACCTCTAATAAGTGATGTCATCAGCTGTCACCATGTCTGGTGGGAGGGCGTTCCTTTAGGACAGCCCTCTGTCATCAGGAGCCAGGAACGTCCTCGCCCCTGGCCCTGATTACGCAGCTTCCTATGCATTTGCAAAAATCACCCATGAGCCTCATGGCATCTTCCTCCCTCTGTTTGTGCGTGTGTATTTTTCCTCGTAAACACACCAACGTGAATCTGAACAAACACTGTTATATAAACTCAAAACTCGTACTTTCCTGACATAATGCAAACCCCACACTGGCAAAGACTTTCATGCATATTTGTGACCTTATTTTCCTCAGATTCACCAAACTCACGCATCAACATCTTTCCATCTTTGTGGGGAAAATTTTGACTTGGTAAAACAATGTTATGCAGGGAACGCCCGTGGCGCCCCCGCTGACACCTGCACAAACTGAGAACACTCACTGTGATGTGCTTCAAATTGCAACAAACGGGACCAGTGAACCAGTCAAATAGCTGTTTTTGTTTAAACTGTTTGCGAAAAAAACAGGGTTTGCTAAATGTTATAATTTGTGGAGCAAGATCCCAAAACACCATGTTCAGCCAGCTGAGCTGTGATAGCCTGTGATTTTTCAGTCTGCAGCTGGTCTGCTCACGGTATGTTTTCAGTGAAGCGTTGCTCTTCATTCATGCAATCCTTCACGTTCTGAGCAGCATCTGATTCACACCCAGAGGGGACAAATTTAATATACAGCAGAATACATTTTATTGTGCTTTTAGCAAGGAATAAAAATGTCTAGGGTGGATTTTCTTTTTTTTGTGTGTGTGTGTGTGTGTGTGTGTGTATATGAGTGTGTTTAGCTGACAAAAAGAACAACTGCATCATGGGAAATTAAATGTATAAGGTAGCTGAATTGAGGAATAAGTATTTCAAAATGTATAAGATTCTATGTGAAATATGAAAAAAATAATTGAGATTAAAGAATCATCTCCTTGTTTGACATCCAGCAAACAGAACTGATCCAACTTAAATTTTTATCACCCTGTTACAAAAGCTAATCTGAATGTTAGATTTTTATTTTATTTTATTTTTTCCAATGATTAAAGATCTGACAGATAAACTACACTGAATACAGCAGAATTATTCCCACCTCGGAATAACTTTGTTTAGTGTTGATATTAATTTGTTCTTTCATTTCGGTCCACATTCAGACATTTTCTGTTTGTCAGCTGTATAGATTTAAAAATGTCACAGTGTATTGTGTAAAAGGGCTCAAATAGGCAGCAAGCAGATTCACCATTCACATAAACTTTAAGAGCTTCTACTGGAAGCTTCAAAACAAGTCACGAGCAACAGGAGAACAGAAGCAGGCAAGTCACAAGTAAAGGGGGTTATAAACAGACAGACTAACAAAGGCCGAGGAGACAGGGACCAAATACACCGAGGCTGACAAGACACAGATGAAATCAAACAAGACAATACACGGGCAGAACAACAGGGGAAGAAAAACAAGATGCAATATGCATGAGCAGAGACAAATGTAAACTAGCCTGAGGTTAACAGAAATTAAACTAAAACCAGAAGAAACAAGAATGAAAAATAATAATAATAAAAAAAAAAAAAAACATCTCAGAACCCATAGACCTCAACACGGTCCTGTTTTTTCAAATAATTATGCCATACTTTTCAGATTAAAACAATAACTGATTCTAAAATACACTAACGTTTGACAGTGAGAGTAGTACATCAAAATACACAAACCCCAGAGAAAGCTGTCCTCTGACACCCTCTCAATCTGCCCTCCTTCACTTCTCCTTTACCTTGTCAGATGTTCTGGTGCACAGCGGGACTGTTCAGACTCAAGACGACTCACAGAACGGACCATTTTCTTCCTGACTGCCGTGAAATTTCTTTAATTGTTTTCGATTTTTCTGCTATAGGCGTTAACAACTCATATTTCTACTGCTTTGGACTGCGCTTGCATATTTGTACTTCAGGTTTTTGAGCTGCTCTTTCTTGGATGGACTCCTCTCTCAGAGTTGGAGGGGAAAAAACAAACAAACAAAAATCTTCAGCACAATTCCAGCAGCTGTCTTTTTATTCCATGCAGAAAGCCACATGGTTTACGCCACTCAAAATATGCTGTTGGAAAACTGGAGCGGCTTTCAGTCTACCTCATCTAAATGTCCAAACAGCCTGCAGCCACAGCTAATGCAAGGTCACCATGTGCTGATGGACAGATTGAGTCTCTCAGATTTAACTGGTGTCACTTCACTCTGAGTTCTGCCCTGGCTTACTGACACTGATGACTCTGGATAGTGATTTTCTTCATCAAGATAAACTTCATAGTGAGACACTCTTTAACCCACTACCTCTTTTGAAATCCACTTCAGATCGGTCCGCTCTCATCGAGAATCAACAAGCTCGAGGCGATGAAACTAATGCCAGCATGTGTGTTCATCAAACTGTAGATGATACTGTGCGAATCAGGAGACTTATGCGTGTTTAAATCACAGAAGATGATTACGGGTGATTTGATAGATACGTAAAATGAAGAGTGCCAGACCACGAAACCAGTATTAATGATAAAGGAGATGAAGTTGGCCGTTGACCTTTAATTTATGCAGGTGTAGAGCTTGCAGTATAGATCATTTTTATGTATTTTTACGACTATGTGGTATTTGAGCCTCTGTCCTTTTAATTGATTGAAATCTTAAATAAACTATGGTAGACGGCCCACAGATGAGCAGAGCTAAAGCAAAAGATAAATACCGCTTATCGTGCAGTTATTACACATGAGGCAGATAAACAGCAGTAAAACTGTTTTAGATTAAAAAAAAATTGTTTTGGTATTCAAATACATTGCTCGTATTTATCCAATGACCACAACAAAAGGTTTTAGTTGTTTTTCTTGGCCATTCAGTTGAAATTAATGTTGTTAAAAGGTTTATGATGTCATTTTCAGTAAATAAAATCCACATAAACAGAGGTTTAATTTTAGGGTGCATAACAGAGATTTATCTGAACAGGTTGGTTAAACAGGGCGAAAATCATTGCATGGAGGCACTGGAGCAAAATAATGAGAGTGTACTTCACAGTCCTTAGCTAAAACTGCTTGAGATAAAAAATACATCAAAATGTAAGATATTGACAGTTCTGGCTGTTTTCTTTCATACAACACCAGTACAATCGATTTATTTCATTTTTAGTTAGTATTTACACTAAAAATTTGAAGCAACAAACAAAAACGTCCCCAAAGAGAAACATTAAATGTGAAAACCTTGTGGGTGTTCTCATATTTTTCCAATTCATTTGTCTGTTTTCTGAATATTTTTTTCTTTACTGAGATTGGTACAAAATTTGCACAAGTTAAACATTTTTGTGATTCAGTAAAAATATGTTCAACTTTTCTCTCCTTTTTGCTGCTACATTTATGAACTTTTGGCACAAACAGTGTTTATATTTGCAACTAATTAAGAGGGCAAGCAAATATTCTGATGAAGAGATGCATAACAAATACGATAATAACTATTAAGTGCTTGTATTACTGCTTGCGCGTGTGTGTTGGTGTGTTGGTTGGTATTAACTTCAACACACACTTCTTTAACGGAAAAAAAACTGCTCTGGGAATTTGCTTTGGTTTTTCTGAAACGTAATGATTACAAATTTCTTTGGGTGAAAACACATTTGCTTTGTGGCCTCATGCATCACTGCTTTTAATTAAAATGCAAAGAAGCTGTCAAATGATTTATCATAATTTAGAGTTTAGCTTTTTGCTCCTTCACAAACTATCTAACGGGAGTTTGGAGTGAGAGGTCCAGCAGGCAATTTAATTGTGTTCCTCCAGCCTCAGCGGCACACAGCATTCTACTTTGCTCTTTCTATTTCTGCAACAATGCATGAGAGCTTTAAAGACAAAGCTTACAATTAGCCTGTGCTAACAAGGAGGGGTTGAGCGTTCAACAAACAAGCTAATTGCCTTTTATTCTTAAGAGAAATGCAATAGAGATCTTGTTTTATGTTCTGAAAAAAACTCCAAAAAGAAGTTAATGTGCAAAAAGATGACAAGTTGAAACTAGGAACATTCAACCTGAAGCAAAATGATGGTTAAGATCTTGGAGACAGAATGTGTATTTTCAGTTTCTTTTACTTTCTAACAAACAAGAAGCTTTACATCCTCCAGCAGAGATTTTTAGTCTCATAGTTCTGGCTCTGAATGTCTGTGGCTGTGTGTGTTTGTTTATGAGGCAAATGGAGGAAGTCCAAAGAAAGGCCATCTGTTCCGATCTCACCTTGATCCTCTTTTGCTTTCCAAACCCGTCCTGTTTACACACTACAGCCTCATCCTGCTGTTGTTTTTCCCTTTCACCAGCACAGGCATGACTGTGTGCAGCCTTGCAACTAGCGGCGCATTTCTGAACCGTGTCAGAAAATAAATAAATAAATTAGCCCATCTCTGCTCGTTTACAAATGACAGCACAAAGCTACAATTACGACGCTACGATTAGTGTCTGAACAGCTGTGGTCAAAAACAATGACTAATGGAGTAGCATGCTAAAAACTTATTAAAAACATTCATTGTTTCTACTGACATTATTACTTCATATAAGTGCGCCCGCTTTATTGGTATACTGTTTCTTTGCACATTAAGTTTCCATCAGAGAATCAACTGTGTGCATCGTGTGTGTATCAATTCTGCATCGTAAATGTGGTAGAAAAAAAATACATATAATAATTATATACTCTCTGACTACAAACTTTATATGCCCTATATGTCTCAGGGTGACTAATATTTGCTCAACTCACTCCTTGTAGCTGTAAAATATGTAAGAAGGCTTAGGTACTTATTGAGTTTTCCATCTCACTGAGTTGAAACATCTCCCTTTTTCCGCCCCTCCTGCTCTTATAACAAGGTAACTCACATGTTGAGCTGCGAGGATTTGACAAGTCAGCGTATTTGTGCTTGTAATTATTTGGTGCAGTGAAACCCACTGGCCAGGAATGGTTCCGTAAATATCAACAAAAAAGTGCTGTATTGTCGCAGCAAAGTCTGTGAGGAGATTATTAACACAAGTGCATGGTAGAACTTCATGATAATTGCTCTCGGGAGACGTTAGACTTCATATACTCGTTTGTTTGCACGTGTGTGAGGGAGAATCAAGGAAAAAGACAGACTGTAAATTCAGTTAGGGTGGTTGTATATAAATCAAAGCAGAGCAACATTTATCACTGAGGGGGAAAAATAATTAGCCTGCGGTGTTGAGGGTAGGCATATTCTCCAACAACAGACATTTACAGCTTATTCGAACTAAGAATGATCCAGCAGGTGATATGATAAAACAACACATACCTCATTTACAATGTGCTCGGCAAAGTTGTACACGACTGGTGCGCGAGTTACTGTTGATCACAGTGCAGAACAATATGTTTCCACAGTCTTTACAAGTGCTCTTCAAACTGCACTTCTTAGACTTAAAGTGAAACATTTCTCACATAGTCAGCCTTTGTTAAACTGAAAGTGGAAGACGTGTGTTTGATGTGAGATCAATGAGACGTTTTTCACATGTTTGTGTGTTTGTACAAGTTTTCATTCACTCCTAATGAAGCAGGTCCCGTAAGAGCTGCCCTCCTCCCAATGAGGGGTTTTTCAAAAGTGGGCTAAAACAGCCTTTCTGCTGCGGGTTTACTTTAAAAAAGAAGACTCAAAGGACTGAGTAAAAAAAAAGGCATTCTGCACAAACCATTAGTTTAGAAGAACCAGTGTGACCTTTTAAAACAAACCAGTGTCTTAGAATTAAAACTGTTATGTAGCTCAACTGTTTACAAAGTTTACATGTCCATTAGCTATGTCCACGCTGATGAAGAAAAAGACAGGGAAGATTCACGAGGAGCTTCTAATCTATCAACAATGAAATGCAATAACATTGTAGTCGAAACAGCTCTTAATAACCCTCCGTTTTTAGCAGCTCTTGACGTGCTGTTCGGTGTTATTTCTATTTATACAATTTTCAAGATATACTTTGTCACAGCTCTTTTGAAGTAACTGAAGTAACTTGAATTTTCTTATTTTCTTGCAGGGATTCTGAGCAAGCAGAGAAGAAAACCAAACAGAGGCAGGGTCAAAGTGAGATTCTTTACACATAACTAGTTATTCGACTGACAACTTTGACACTGATTCACCCGTTGAACTTGCCCAATAGCATCATAACAAACAAACAAACAAACAAAAACAAACAAAACCAGCACTTGAGTCTCAGCATATATATATATATCCCAGCCTGAACCGTCTCAGGTTAGACTGTTGTTATTGGCAACTGGATCTCCTTACTCTGATTACAGTTTTCTAAACAAAAGTGAACAACAGCACCTTCATACTTCATATTACTGGCAATTTTCTGTGCTGCCTGGTGTATAAAAGTACTACAGAAACTGAATTAGTACTTGATAAATGAGTGTGTTGTTCTGCTCTGCAAGGCAAAGTTTCTGAGCTTTCAGGTAATACTTTGCCTTCCTAGAACTTTGATTGCTTGTCTTGATCGAAAAAGTTCCTCCAAAGTTTAATTTTCTTCAAAGAAGACCCCAGAGGAAATAGTTACAGTTGTATTAAAGTCACTGACTCCAAATGCTTTGAAACTTAAAAGAAAAAAAAAGTAAAACATTTCATTTAAACTTAAATTAAATGACAATGTCATTAACAAATCAAAAGGCAAAAAATAATCATTTTCAAGCTTTATCTTGAGGCATGTCATAAGTCAGTTTTTCTGTGTTTTATGACATATTACAATTTGTTTCTCTCTTTTTTTTTAAGAAGAACAATTTTTTCTAAATTGCAGATTTGATAATGTTTATCAAAAAAAGTTATTTTTATTACAGCACATTATAAAGATTTTGTAGGAAATTCTGAGATTTTGTCTATTACATGTGAAACACAACCTATTTTTATATGCATATTCATTTAAATCTTCTTCCTTTCCATTTCCAAGGCATTCATCAGCTTCCTGTTTGTTTCAGAATTGACTTTAAGCTCTGAAAGAACAGGCTCCTGTATACCTGTCTTACCTTCTGCAGCCTTTGTGCCCTCCACGTCCCTAAGATCTAATGATAATTTGCTTTTAGTTGTCTGAAAGTCTAGACTGGTCCACAGAGGTGATTAGGTCTGTTCAGCTGAAGCTCCTAAACTGACTGCTCCCTTCATATTAAACAGGTTCAACCCTTGGTGTTTTTAAATTCAATCCTAAAACATCACATTTGTACTCACTGTCTTTTAATACAGCATGAGATTTGACCTTTTATTGCTTCATTTAAATGTTTCTTCATGTCTTATCAAGTGTTTTTATTTGGATTGCTTTCATAATCTTTTGTGTTTTGTTTTATATTTTGATTCTTTATTGTTTTGTGTGCAGCACTTCGGCCAATGACAATTGTTTTTAAATGTACTACATAAACAAATGAGATTTATTTTGATTTGACTAAGCAAATCATTGACATTTTTATGCTATTTTTGATTTAATCCCTGAAATATTTGTCTTCTTCAGGTCACAGCATCCTGTGACCTGGGAAAAGAAACATAGCCATTTCTGCTCATTCCCTTATTAATGATGGTGTTTTTTAATTAGAGATTTAAGTGTGAGGTGTGATATTTTTATCTCTGGTCACAAACCCTCTGTTAATTTTCACAGCCATGTGTTTTAGGCAAGGCTCATTTTTATAGACAAGCAGCAGTTTGCTTTATTATATGCTTATTGTTAATTAAATATACAGAATTTGTTGCTTTTTCATCCATTCTTATTCTAAAATTCTGCTTGTTAGAGGGGTGCACCAGTCTCAGTAGTAATACTGACTGATGCCACATCAGGCACCGACAGGCGCTGAGGGAGCCCCGGCACATTTTGTGGCGCTTTTATCTCCCAGCATGCTTTGTGCTGTTGTTATCTGGTGTCTGCAGCCTGCTGTGGGACTAAACGGTAAACGGGAAGCGCTGTGTTGACACAGCCGCGCCGCTAACCCCGTAGAGAGCTTTTCTAGGATTCAGAGCTAATTTTTATGATAATCAGCTATGCACTTTGTTGTGGTAATGCGTCAGGCATCCATACCTGAGCAACTCTGTATGTAAAGTAATTGAGAGCGATTGATGATAAATAGGACAACGAACATACCTCCACTATTAAAACTGAATATTTGCGCTTGAATATTTTTCACAGTTTATTGCTAATGTTTACTGGGCTTCTCTCAGTGTGACTTAATTAGGTTTCATAATGTATCCTAACCTTGTACGACCCTATGATAGTTAGATTAATGTCTTTCTAAGTAAATCTGAGTGAAATATTTATTCATGAGGCTTACTTATTGGACACAGTGTGTTGAAATGTTAAGCATGAGTATAATCTAAGTATGGACCAATCCCATTTGATCTTTCCTCCTGATATTTAGCCTTGTCCCTTCTTTTATTTGTTCAAACCAAGACTAAGAGTATCCTGCTACGTTTTGAGATAGGGACAAATGGTAAAGTGAAAGGACTACACATCCTCAAACCTTGATTTTTTAGTTTTATTTTAGAGGTATGCTGCAAACAGCATGTTAATAATGTGGAAATCACAGTTCAGCAGGAAGAGATAGGCATGCCTTTTACATCAATATCTGTTTAACCCTCCCATGGCCACCAGGTCAAATGGACCTCAAATTACAATGGCTTCTCTTCCTTTCTTCAGTTATGAGGGCTTTAGGAGGGTTAAGTCACATCGATTCTCATGAAGGTAATCAGAAGCAACTAATTACTTGCACATGGCGTTTTTGAAGGGTGCTTTATTTTTCAGAAAAATATTTCAACCACAACCTTCTGTCGCTCGCTTTCAAGAGGCAAGGGGAAACTTCAATTCAAGAATTAGGGGTAATAAAAAAATGTGATTGGGTCTTCGTGTGTGTGTTGGGGTGACGCAGCTGTGAGTGAGAAATAAGATGATGAGCTGAAGATAGAAATGAAAATCAGCAGGCCGTCACCTCTGGGCAACTGTGTGTGTGTTGGGGGGGATCAGACAGTCAAAGAGAGAAAGAGGCTGACTCATTCAGTGGCACAACCCCCCCAGAGTTGAGGCACGGTCACCCTTGCGGGTCAAAAGTTCTCAGATTTTGTCTTCTTGTCCTGAGGTCCTCATTCATAGGTCACATCAAACCAAATCAAGTCACACATCAGGACTTGCTATCAAATTAAGCTGAACTGATGTTGAAACATCTGAAGGTGAAGGTGCAGCAGCACAACAGCAGGTTAACTGAGCTGATAAATGATACAGCTATCATGCCAAAGAAAACAAACAGATAATTTTTATTGAAAGCTTTTTGATCTAAATATTATGAAGTTGTTTAATGTCATCATTGCATGCCTTCTTGGCAAGAGTTTATTGGGAAAAAAGAATGATACTCTCGAATGTGTCTTTAGAAAACTCGAATCTGGTTTGATTAAACCTAATTGTTATATAAACAAACATGCGAACAGAGCCTTTAGTATGGAAACAAGATTTTTAAAGGTGGAAGCCATATAGTAGAAAAACAATAACCAAAGGGTGATTATCACCAAATTGAGCTTTGTTCAAACAAAATATTTTCAAATAAAAGTTGCAGGACTAGTTGTACGGACTAGAGGTCATGCAGTCAAAGTGGGAGATGGTACTGTGGAGGAAAGATACTGTGAGACTTTCAGGTCTGAACTGACAAACAGATGATGGCTAAGCAACCGGACATTAAGTTGGTTGACAAACCCCAGAAGAAGGCAGTAGAATCAAGAAGAAAGAGCACTAGAAGCCCGAGAAATACCAACGGCTGAAAGAGAAAATAGAAATGTTGTGGAGAGTCCAGGCCTCAGTGGTGTCAGTGGTCACTGGAGCACTCAGGGCTGTGACCCTCAAACTGGAAGAGTGGCTCAAACAGATCCTGAGAACAACCTCAGAGATCTCTGTCCAGATAAGCGCAGAGCTAAAAGATTTAGGATACTGGGCAGAACTCAGGTCTGTGGTAGAGTACCCACGCTTGAAGTGAAAAAGTGCAACCACTCGTGGAAAAATAAGGTGAGCTGGGTGCTTACATATAAAGTATATACTATATATTATTTGTAACTGCACATTGGCAAATAAAATGTGACACTAGATACAAGACAAGAAAAAAATAACTATAGTTAAACTATAATTACCTGTAATAACTATAATATATGTAAACCATAATAAATAGGTAAAATTAAAAGTAACTATAATTTGTAGATTTGATGCAATCATGAACACATACGTACTTCTTGATATATTGGTCTGCCAGTACAGACAAATATAAAGATTGACAAAAAAGATGGGGGTTAGTGGTGGAGAATGGCAAGAACAGGAGTAAACAAAGGCCAGGACCATCTAAATAATGAAACACATTCTTCTTTTCCCTTTGCACCACCTCTCCCCTCTTGCCTTCACCACCTCAGTGCCATTAATATTGATAAGGTTGAGGAGGGCAGAAGGAAGGTTCAGACACCAAATCAGGCAGGGTCAAGAACACCAGACAGCAGAGCTGTGGTGATTTCATCTGATAATAAAAAATACTTTGATCTTCAGGTTTCATCTGGATGCAGCAGCAAATTTTATCAAGACTGAGCAGAACAAAAAAAAAAAGACCAAACTAATTGGTTCTTTCAAAATATCCTAATTACTGAGAGTTAAAAAAAAGATGTCTTCCTTGGATGTAGGAGTATGAAAAGAATGTGTTAATTTGCTCCACAAGATGTATCACCTCTCATCATCTGCCAGCTAACTTCACTTTAAACTTATTAGAAGTTTCAGTGTTTTAACTTCCTGTTTGGTCAATTAAACATTGAGAAACTTGCAGTATTTAGGTGTTAACAACCCTTAATTCAGCAAAAGTTTAGTGTTGCAGTAGCTGACAATAATTTCCAATACATACTCCAAGCACTACACATTGCACAATAGCTTTGATTAAAACTTTGCCATTAAGTATTGGTGTCCATCCTGGTTGTCTGTTAGCAAAATAGCTCATGAACCACTGGGCAGATTTTAGTTAAACTCTAAGAAGGTAATCACCTTTTTAGGCAGCAACAACTGGCTAACTTTTGGAATCAGCCCACTTCAAGATGGCTGCCACGGCCAATCAAACTTAGCTGACACTAAAAAGACTGTACCTTACAAATGCTGACCTAAATTTGGCATGGTAGTAGCAGAGAGTCGTCATCAACGCGTACTTCAAGCACACATCTTGCAGGATTTTACATTACTGCATGAAATTGCACAAAATGACATTTAAAAGGTTTGAACAAACCTATTTGGTCTCTGTAATAATAAAGAACATTCCTAACTGAAGAAGAACAAGAGCAAGAGATTAATAATTGCACATTGTTTTTTCTAGTTCTCATAAGCACTTTTGTATTGTTTTTTCTACATGTTTGTTTTATTTTGGCAATAATAAAAACCCCTCCAGCTGAAAACATATGGGATCTTGTGTTAAGGAGGTCAGAGCTTGTTGTTGTGTGTGAAAGGTGTCTGGCAGAGAAGAATTCTTTTACTTGCAATGCAGCAGCTGGGCAAATCGAAAACAAAACTATGACTCTGCCTGAAACCTAAACTCCTTGGATTGATCTGAAAAGTCCTTCTTCACAAATTATGGCCCCAAAGATCACTCTCCCTGTCTGAAATCCCCAGCAAAGAATAGGGCGTATAGTGCAACATAAGTAAACATTGGGCTGCAAGAAATCCATTCTGGTTTTACAAAATGACCATTTTATTTGAATCCAGACAGTATACACTTTTTGTAAAACGCCTTTCCATAGTTTCAGTGAGGTGCTAGTGTGGTTTGTCAAAATCTAGTAACATTTTCAACTTTTAATTTGTCATTGAGCCTTAAAGACTTACTGCTGCAATATGAGTACAGAGGTGAATAAAATAAAACCATCCGCTACTTTAATCTTTACATTTTTATTGTGCATTTTTCATTAAAAAATATGAGTGTAGAATGGTTTATAGTTACATGTGCACAGCTAAAAAAGTTTAGATATAGCTTTGTTGCAAAAAACAGCTTAGACCATTTAATATTTAGTGCTACCTTAAAGGTATTTACTGAAAAGTACAAAATCAAACAATAAAATGATTATTCTGAGCTATATCAAATGGTGCAGTTTGAAAAAGTTTACTCCAGTAGTTTTCCAGAGGTACTGAATGCAATTCTGAATGTCCACACTCAGTGTCAACAAAATATTTGAAAAACCAAGTAAAAGCTTTACTCACATGATTGACCTACAGTAAACTGGCTGTTTCTATAGTTAAACAAACCCAAGTGGTAGTTAGTTTCTGGCCACAAATTTGCTGACAAATTTTAATATAATATAACATTAGGAAGATGCCAATATGAAAAAAAAAAAAAACTAGTGTGCAGATTTTGTATCTTACTTTATGAATTCCATCTGGTCTTCATTGCTGTGCAATGAGTATCTTTAACATGCTAAAACCAAGTAAAGGAAAATAAAAATCAACATAAAAGAGCTGCTTGTATGGGCATTAGTTTATGTGAATTAACAAACTGATGTTAGTTTTTATCTTAGAGCAACACAGAGCTGAAGTACAGCTCGTGTGTCTTTTGCTGTTCACCTAATGGAGCAAACTGTAAACGGTGAAGGGATGGGTCAGCTGACAGAATTCCTTTTACGGTGGTTATTTGATGGTCAAAATAAGTCATTTTATCTTCCTCGGTTATGATGTTCCCATCGGACTGTAAACATCAACAGAAGGAGATCAGATTAAAAAAAAAAAAAAACCTCTGAACTTTTCCACTCACTAATCCACAACATTTTGTTTTGTTGTTGTTTCTGTTCAGCAGATCCAGAACAACAATGTTCATCTGACTCTGGTTCACTAGTTGCTAATATGATGAAAATGTTAATCCAGTCTTACGGAGCTGAAGGCAGCATGAACTAATGCCAGCTGTGTCAGCTGAATGTACAACTTTAATGTTGTCTCTCTTCTCAATACAAACGAAGGGATATTTTCCTTCAAGCTGATGGCCATGTGCTAGATTTAATGCTACATCAGCCCATGGCTATCTTTTTATGCTTCAATGGAAGTATTTTAACCACTAAAGGGCCACACAAAGCCCATCTGCCTAACTCATTATTGCCAACTTTCTCATGTTTCTCCCCACCGACGACGATTCTGTTTCTGCTGAACTGTTTTGAAAACAATAACCTGACGACTCATGTCTACAAAACATGCAGAGGCTTGTGTGTTACTTGTATTTGAAGAGCAGCACAGTTGGAAGTTAAAATCCAAATTTGCTTTGTTTGGACTAAAAACAATACAAAACAGTTTTCGAAAGCAGCATCAGCCATCTGATGATCCGTGGTGAAAAAATATCACGTTAAAATGCCATAATCTGCTGGGAAAACTGACACCCTGGCTTTCACACAGGGTTTAACTTTCATATTTGTCACCTAGCTTCATGTTTTTGCCAACCAGCCACATCCCACACACGATACCAATAGTCTCCAACAGGTGCAGCCCCAGCATTGTGTGCAAAAGAAAAAAAATGTTTTTTTGGAGGTGCAAATGGCCCATATGGAAATTAAAATACAAACAAACAAGTACATTTCTATGGTGGGCAACAGTTCCTTGCATGCATATCCCTGAACATTACTAAAGAGAGACATATTTAGCTAAATTTTGCAAAAAAAAAAAAAAAAAAAAGCCAGTAGGAAACAGTAATATTGACAACAGAACACTAACAGAAAGTAATAGGCAAGTTAAATCGTGCCTGCAGTTGTGTGACTTGCTGAACATTGCATTCTGAGTTTTTTTTTTTACTTACAAATAAATATTCTTAAAAAAAATCATACAAGGTATAAAGTAAAACAGAGACTATTAATTTTCACCCTCAATATTCAAGCAGCAAACACCTTTCACTCTCTTCCATGCACCTCCAAATTTTGCAGAGCACAGAAGAACCTCTGTAAATGGTGTTTCTAAATTCTGTGAACAGGAGAGGCACGGTTGTTGTTGTTTTTTTCATATTTTTGATCATGTCAAGTTTCTGTGGACCTAAAAGGAAGGTAACTAGAAAATATAAGCAAAAAAGGCTCAGTTTGTTGTTGTTGTTTTTGAAAATATCATTATAAACAACTTCTGTTTGATATGTTTGAACTTCCTGGCGCCCCTCATCTTGCTAAGTGCGAACCTGCCTAACACTGTCTCCAAAGGTGTCTAAAACCAAACAAGTAACACACTTTAAATCAACGTGTTTCAAGACAAAGTGCTGTAGCTATGCTAAAAAATTATTATTTTTATTCACAACACCCAAGAATGTGTGTTTACAGGTCAGTGTTTACTACCCATTTAAGTGAGAGGGCACGCCATGCATCTGTGTAGTCAAATAGATTAAATAGATTAGAAGTAAATAGTGTTTAGCACATAAAAACATAACAAATTGAGAATATCTCTGCCAAATGATGACCACAAAAGCTTCAGAAATCCTTTAACAACGAACACAGGCCAACTCCTGGTGTTACAGAAAAAGATATGATTGAAACACTGACAACAGGTCTCCTGCACTGCAGAAAAAGGTCCACGACCTGAGTATTAAAGTTGTGATGGAGGAATTTCTCTATTTTTAAAGGTCAGAGACAGCAGAAATGGACCATTTCAACACATTAAATTCACTCTGTGGCTCAAGTCAAATACAAATCTACCAGGTGTAACACTTTGGTTTGTTAACTTCGTTTGCGGCAGAATCCTGCTAATATCTTTCTCGCTGTTTCGCTAAAGAATATTTAGAGACATTCACCTTTAATCTGCATCTGCGATGACATCGAGCAAAGCTGCATATCACTGACATAAAAACAGGACAAGTTTCAAGCCTTTCTGCTGAGAAATTAAAGGGCTCGTTCATATTTTTTGCAGATTTACAATCCATTGAAAGACAAATGATTAAACTATCAATGAATTCTCAATGGAAGCTTTTCATCCAAGTTCTGAAAAAATTATTACAATCAAATTTAACATCTATGCTGAGAAGATCCTGCAGTTATAAAATCTCACGCTGAGAAGAGTGGCTTCTGTTGAGTTGTCATGTGCAGAAACCAATCAGGAATTTATTGAAGTGAATGTTCAAGAACATAACTTTGTCTGACATGGGCATATACTTGTGAATGTGGCGTTACAGCTGTAATTCTGCAGGATTTTGTGGATTTCTGGAGACAGCTCATGGAATCAAATGCTCATGCTAATCAAATGTGAAATGGGCTGAAAGGAAGTAGTTTTCAAACTTGTGTGGGTGTGCTGCTTTAGATTGCATTAGAACATCTGAAGCAAGATAATGTGTACAAAATAATTGGGAATGAATGAATAAGATTGATAAGTATAACATAAAAAAGTTTTCTTATCCTGCTATATGATGACAACTTTTTTATTCCTGAAAGTTTACATCTTGCTAGTTGTCACCTCATCATTGCTGAGGGCTGCTGGAGTGTGAATGTTTGTCAAGAAAAGTTGTAGAGCCACAGAATATGGAATAAGTTTGAATGTAATAAAATACTGAAAACTTGGGTAAACTTGCTGCAAAAAAAATAGAAAATTCTGTTTTCTGGATGTGTATGTGTGTGCAAAATGTAATTTTAGATTGGATCCCACTGACTTTGTTATGAGAGTTTACAATCATATTTTTGGAAAGAATACTGAGATGTTTGTTTTTTGTGACAATAAGTCACAAAGAAAGCAACTCCTACAACTTTAACATTGTTTTTTTCTGGAATAACCCAATTTTGTAAAATAACAAACACTTTGCTTCAACAAGTGGCACATTTATATGTTGTCTTTGTAGATAACCATTAAACTGGAATAGGGCTGAGTAAAAAGCTTTTAGATTAAAGCTAATAATCTCAGTGTATTAAGTCTGTTTACAGAGTTGTTAGAATGCAGAGAAAGGTTAGCAGCTCCTGAGTTAGTTTGATGGATACTTCTTGGTAAAGAGCATTTCAAGACTTTTATTTTCCCATGTTTACTTATATGTGGTAAAAACAATAAAACAGTTCAAGATTTGGACGTGTGGTATTTAGACAAGAGATAGAAATAGATGAATATTTGCTACACAAGGACACGAACTAAAGGAGTGTTTAAATCACAGTAACCTTTTTCAGGAACTACTTTCCTCGATTCCCCCACTCTTTGACAACAAAAACCTGAAGCTAAATAGAATTCTGGCAGGGAATTAAAAAAGATACCCAAAGAAATGGCTCAGTGGGGAAGTAACACTAAACATTCCTCACTGTTTAAGTATTCCAACAAATTTATTTCCCCTTTTTGTCTCAGTCATTTCAGTTTAATACGGCTCATAATTTCTGTTAACTTGGACTTGTTGCAGAACAAGAATAAACGGTGTTGTTTGCAAACAACATTCAAACCCTGTAATTCATGCAAATTCAATCAGCTGTGAAGACAGCACACCCCCAGCTGCAGCTGCAGAAAAAGCTCCAGAAAGGGACAAGAAAACATTGAAATCAGACCAGTAACACCTCACATAAATTGGACTAACACATACACACACACACACTTTTGTGTTTAGCTACAAGTGATGGGCTGAGCGTCTGCTGTCGAAACAAAGCAATAATTTAGAGCATAAACCGTCAAAACCAAATTATTTGACGCATACATTTTCAGTATTCATGCACAAATTCCTTAGAAATTGTACAATGAGCCCGTTTAAAGTATGAATGAACCAAGACAAACTGTGAGTTCTTGGAGAACTAACCTTCCGGGGTGCAAGCTTTACTCAATAACTGTCTGTGAATGCTGAACGTTTCCACAGAGTTTGAGGTAATTCTAAATGCGCATTAGACTTTTCCAGGAACTATTTAAAAGGGTAATGTTAATTGCTCCTAATCACCTCTTTGTTTAGCCAACAGGAGACCCCTTCTCTCCGGTCTCTCTCTTCCACAGATACAGCTGAATGAATGTGTCAGCTCAAAGGCTGCATTATTAATTAGATTTGAATGTTGTGTTTGCAAACAATAAAAATAATTCTTGCAGTACATCTGGAGGTTAACACATTTACAAGCTAATGTGGACTTAAAGCTATAGTGCACTTGTTGTTTTTATCACTTTTAAGTTGCTGTCTGACCAGTGGTGGTTGCAGCACTTCAGCACAGCAGTACTGAGGAGGAGCAACACACATCAGGGACTTCATTTGCCTAATCTACCCTGCTGCACCTAAGACCTAAAGGTAGAAATGCAACAGATAACTGTAAATAATGTTACTGGGTTCTTCGTGAGGATTAAGGTTCAGGGTAGCCTTGTTCAAACACTGGTCCATGACTGAGAGCAGAAGAGAGTAGGGGGTGGAGATGGAGAGAACATTGGGGAAACTTGGCTTGCTGTCTTGGCAGCTGGAGACAGAAACAAAAATGATGATTCTGAATGCATGAGAGTGAAATCCAGCCTAGCTACATGTCAGAAAGCAGATGTGTGTGTGTATGTGCGTGGGGGCGGGGGAGGAGTCAGTGACACTGAAACAGAAAGGAAGAAAGAAAAGAGAACCATGCGTAATTTTGATTTGTTTTGTGAGTGCCTGTGCGTGTGAGTCCGCATGAATGTTTTAACTCTGGAAAACACAGCTGTGCGATTTAGAGCACCACAACCACACCCAACTAATTTGCTGATTCAGCTTGCTTAAGATACAATTAAATTCGAACTGAACCGTGTCAAATGTTAAAATAAATCACCATTCGCTCTGCTATCTGTGTCTGAGCGCGAGGCGCGCGGCAGCTAATTGGCGGGGATCATTTGGGTCAGCCTGGCTCGTCAACAGCTGAGGCTGAAAAAAACACTTCACTGTCTGTCATCACCAGCAGGGGGCGAGGGGGAGCCGCGCCCACCTTCGGGATCTGCAGCCACCCCTACGCTACACCCGCACGCGCGCTTGCGCAGACTGCCGCTCGCATCTCCATACATCCACAGCCCCTCTCTCCCATGTGACAGGGAGAAGCAGGGGAGGGAGAGGAATGTGATTTCGCTAGAA
This sequence comes from Kryptolebias marmoratus, assembly GCF_001649575.2. Taxonomy (NCBI): domain Eukaryota; kingdom Metazoa; phylum Chordata; class Actinopteri; order Cyprinodontiformes; family Rivulidae; genus Kryptolebias; species Kryptolebias marmoratus. Next base: position 14,107,597 of record NC_051444.1, read on the forward strand.
GGCCAGACAATTAGTGGCTGTTGGAGGAAGGCTTGACACACATAACAGCTGAGAGAGGAGAGCAGGACTGATGGAGGGAAAGGCGGTCTGTCTCTCTCTCTCTCTCTCTCTCTCTCTCTCTCTCTCTCTCTCTCTCTCTCTCTCTCTCTCTCTCTCTCTCTCTCTCACAAAAAATGTGGTCCATCATGTGACACACACCTGCTGTGTTTTCATTTGACAGTGTCAGTCTTTATTGTGCAATTAAACTCACAAAGAGCCGAACGACATTATGACGACATAATGGAGCAGTTGCGCAAATTTGCGTCTTTTATCTTGTGACGTTCGTTGACCCCCCCCTACACACACACACACACACACTCCCCCTTCCAATGGCTTTGAATCCCAGGCACGCTGTAGTCTTTTAATCCACAAGAGTATACATCTATGACAAACATGGGACGTGTGTGAGCAGTCATGTATGGCGACATTTCCACTGAGAGACGGTATTAAATGATGTGTGAGTGTTTTGTAGTAGAGGGCGGACTTCTGTGATCAGCTACCTGAGGTTGGATCAGAAATAATAGCGTGTGTGTGATTGACAACACATGTGAAAGTGTGGCATGCCGTAAATGTGCGCACCAAATCAGAGCTCGCGAATGTGCGGCGTTCGCGCAACTCCTGACGAAAAATTACAGCAACTCCCCCCGTCGCCTGTCGGTGTGTGTGTGTGTGTGACTCTTCGCGCTTATTACCATATTACATCATCACTTTAAGGTTTCTATTAGAATATGAAATTTAGCAGTAGTGTGAGGGAATTACACACTAACCGTACTGCGCACGCGCCTTAGAGAAAAAGAAAGAAATCCCAAATTCCCTGCATTTTCCTTTTTTGCCTCCATGACACTCAAGGCACTTCTCGTTAGTGTGAGTGTGTGTTTATATGGGCTCATTTTCTTAGCCCAGTTCAGTGAGCACGCGCACGCGCACACACAGAAAGAGAGAGAGAGAGAGAGAGAGAGAGAGAGAGAGAGAGAGAGAGAGAGAAAGAAAGAGGGGAGAGAAAGGGGAGGGAGATTTGTACAGGGGACGGACTGATGCTCTCCAGCCGGGGAGCAGAGCCTCAGTCTAGGCAGCCAGGAGCAGCAGCGTCGCTGTCTGACTCCAGAACAGCACCACCAGGACAGGACACCCTGTGCTGTCTTATAGAGAAGTGTGTGTGTGTGTGTGTTGGCAAATAAAACCAAGGAGCTTGCGGCTTTGGAACGAAGACCCAGAGACGGGGTACACACCGTCGTCGGTGGCATGATGTGGGGGAGAGGTGTGTGCGTTTTTCTCACGGAAGCGGCGCTTTGGGATGTGATGTTTGACGGACGCGCAGAAATGCTGTGAGCTGTGGTATTAGCAGCCAGCTGCGCACCGAGCCACTCTCTCCACCCCTCCCTCCCCGTCCCTTCCCTCTCCAGCATCCCTGCTCTCCTACATCACCGACCATTCGCTGAACCCGGGGAATCGGTTCCACACGGCTCGCTTGGCTCACTGTACGGCTCGCGTCCTGCTCGGAGATTTGACACAAGGCAGGTATGTGCGGCGGCGCAGCAACCCCCCCCCCCCCACACACACACACACCCATTTTGGGCGCTGTTTGCATGGTGTGTGGATCTTTAAGTGTTTGACTTCAGTCTGTGTCTTCTTGTTGCTTCCCTTCCCCTCTTTGCCCCCTGTGGCCCTGTGAGTGAAATAATGAAACGTGATGTGAGAATGATGCAGATAGATGGCATCGTCCGTCGATGGAGCCAACCTGAGAAATACAACACATTAGAGGGTGGGGGGTGACATTTGGACCAATTGTTGCTGTTTATTCAATAAATAGATAAATAAATGAAAAATCCCAGCCTGATGCGGACACTGTCGATTTCACAAAGGTCCAATTGCTTTGGTTCTCACCTTTCCTCATGTTGCTCTGCATAACATGGCATAACATGAGCGCATGTGAGCAATGCTGTTGTTTCACACAGAGCAAAACGCGATGAGGCTGGATCTTGTCATGACGGCCAAAGATCTGATAATATTTTGATTTATGAGGGGAGACAATCTGTTGTGATGTTGGCTTGCTTCCTGAGGCTGCAGATTGCTATTCCACTATTGGGAAACAGACCACTCAGTGTAGGAAAGGCAAGATTGTAGGTGAGGATGGGCGTGAGGGCAACATGATCTGGGGATGCACACACGCACACACACACTCACACACCTCTCATGCTCAGCTCCCACTGGTACAGGCTACTCCTCTCTTCCCTCAGAGCAGCAAACTGCATGCTTAAAAGCAATCATGCACGGAGGCATGCAAGGCACATGTGTGTTCATGCAAGGCTGCGCGCACAGATACACACGTTTGCTCTCATCCACACTTGACCATAATCCATAATCGTGTGCTCTGGAGACATGATGTAACACATAATCATGTCTCATCTATATGCATCCATTTTTTTGAAGGTTTGCACAGAATGTCTCTCAGTCTCACCCAGAGGGATGTGAGGAATAAACAGCGCACCACAGCATGGAGTGAAATCGCTTGAAGTACGATGATCTTAAACTGGCTAACTTGGGTTCTACATCAGAAGACACACAAACAGTTGTAGTATTGTGAGAAATAGGCTAGCGTGCCTCCAACTGACACTCATTTTCATTAAGAAGGGAGTGGCAGATATGTTCTGTGAAACGTGAACTGTTTTAGTGTAAAGTGGTCTGCTAACCAGATGCAATAAAAAAGGGTAAAATAGGTCTCTGGATAGGGATGCTTGGCCTGAAGAAGCAGAGCCTCAGAGGGAGTGGTTGTGGTAGGGTTCTTCCCCTTCCCGCGTAGATGAATCACAAATGAAAGGGGCTGTATCACAGGACCACAAGATTTCTGTTGTCATTTTAACCACTCATCTTAGACCAATCATAACAAGGAAATAAGTTATTAGAAAAAAAATGGTGATGTATCAAGGAAAATGAGTACTGTTTGGATCAGTTGGTGGTTTAGTGTCTCAGTGGCTCAGAATCAAATAGCTATGGTAGTTGGCAGAAGAGTCTTATCACAACAAATTAACCACTGCTACTGACATAATATATATCGCCTGCTGCCATGAAATGCAGGTGGTCATGTAATCGCTTGCGTGTGCTCAATAGTTTGTCTGTTGGCCAACCATATCATGATCCAGTGGACATATTTTAATAAACTCCAAAAGCAACTGCTAGATTTAAGTCTATAACTGATTAACTTTAGTAGTCAGTTAGCTGTGCTGGCAGGCTTACCATGAGTTCATGGTAAGCCTGCCAGCACAGCTAACTGATCATAGAAAACAGAAAAATGGCCAAAACCCAGTTATTTTAACAGACATTGAGCTAAGATTTGGTATGATAGTAGCTGAGACTCACTCACATGGTTTGAGTGATCTTTAGTTAAAACTTTGGCATGTAAGGCGATGTGCGATACTCATTCTTTCAGGGAATTCTACTTCCATTTCACACGCATTAAGCCAAACATTTGACATCCGAGGTTGTATTTCACCAAAAAACAGTTTAGTCTTTAGTGATGTAAGAACATAAAATAAACTATTTAGTGCATCCTTCAGAGAAAGCCCAAATTTATGAAGGGTAGAAGTGTGTGAGCATGTGCTACACTAATGCAACTCATACCCCAGAAACCAATTTCCACTGTCCACTTATCGCTAGGTGCTTCAGAATGAGATCTGTTGGAATCTGAATTTGCTTATATTACATTCCAACCTGCAGAGAGGATGAACAATTGCATCAGTTTCCCACTTTCATATATGTGTGCTTGTCATGATGGCACTGAATATTTTTATTGGCGACCAATCTGAGTCTGCTCAAAGAAGCATAGCCGCAGATTCTGTGGCCATACTGGTAAAACACACATAAGCTGGATGAGGAAATCTAATTATTCGTCATCTCTTTCTCACAATTCTTGCATCATTACACTCTAATGGGACGATACAGGCGATACCTCCTGGGCATTAGCAAGTCATTTGTGCATCAACTCCAGCTCATGAAGAAAATGAATGCTTCATTTGTCAAACCTTAACATGCGAATGTCAGGATGTTGGCTGTGTGAAGAGAAAAAAGCAGATCAGTAATTGGTAATCAACACTCACTGAGCACTAGTTTTCTTTGAGTGTCATTTGTCCAGACAGAACACAGTGCTTTTTGTCAGTGCTGTAAAAAGTAAAAGTTTGAAATGCTGTATTTACTTTCTTTTTGTGCAGACCACACTAATTTGTAAATTTAACAAGATATAAAAATAGATGAAAAAGCATTGTTTTAAAAAAAATGAGTATGCACTTTAAAAAACTGTACAGAAAGAGTAGAATGCAAAATGCAAAAAAAATACATTTTTGAAACAAGATTGTTTTCAATTAAAACAGATCTAATCATTAAACAGAAAACAGAATCTCATTTGTTACTAAACAGTGACAGAACCCTACACGACGGTTAATGTATCCTTTTCAATAATTGAGCCTTTTTACCTGATCTATACAGTTCAAATTTATTAAAAAAGATATTTACTACATAATTTAAATTAGATTATTTGAAAATATTGAATTCAATAATTAAAAAGTTTTAATTATAAGATTGTAAACAAGAAAAGTCTGAGACCTTCTACTGTTCCAAACAAAACAACAAATTTAACTCCAGTTTTAGATCATAAAGGCCTATTAATTCTAAATTAGATTTTGTTCAAACCCAAGTAAAATCTTCAAGCAAATCTAACTTTTAGTTAGTCTTGCAGATAAACACATAAACCAAGCCAGCCACTTTAGATCTATGGTAATACTGTAACTTCACAGCGATGTCTTTTTGATCCAGTTCTTTAACTCAAAATGCATTAAAATGATGCATTAAATTTGTAAATTACATCTTAGCCTACAACCTTTGCAATGAACATCTTTCAAAGATTGTAAGTTTATGCATAAAATTATTACCCCAATTGATTACACCTAATAAACAAATTTTTTTACGATACTTTGTTCATATTTTATTTCTTTTTCTAAATGCTTTCCTTTTTTTGTCAGTTCTATAAACCTAAAATATCTTTTTAGTATTCAGGTATTGTTGAAAAACCATATTTGGTCATTACTTTGCGTTGTAACACTGACAAAGCACCTGCTTTGAATCATTACTGAACATAATCAGCTGTTATAACTCCCATAACGAGTCCTCATCTGTTCTCTCCACCCGAGCTGATGCTGGTTTACGCAAACGTGATCAAAAATGTCATGTTTTATTATATTGCCCATGTTCTAACTCTAAGTTTTAAGAAATCTTGCAAACAGGCTAAAAAGCATCACACACCACAATGCACACAATAAACAAAATGCAACATATGTTGCTATCTATTAGTATCATTACTGAGCAACCCAGGTTATGCACATATGATCATGCAGGTCTGTGGATAAACAAGGGATAATACAAGGTGAACATAAAAAATATTGGATGATGTGGAGATCAAAACTGTTTTGATGTTCAATCCATTAATAGCACATAATGGATCCTTTATAAAAGGCGCTATCCTACTGATGGTCTAGTAACTTGTCAAATAAAAAGAAGGCCATTAATTTAAGCAGTTTAGGTTGCTACTGATGTGATGTGATGTAAATAGGTTTTAAATGCACTTATTGTAGGTTAATTAATACAGGGCATTGAGCCGTCTGATACAAATTATTTGGGCCGATGCACCTAATTGATTTAAAAGTAAAAACAAACAAACAAACAAAAACTGTTTCCCTAAATATTTTGGGATATTTGTTACTAGAATTAATTGCATCCATTCATAAACAGTATCCACCCATGCCATGGTGCAACTGCATGTAAAAAAACCAGAGTAATTTTGCTGATCAATACTAACAAACACTGTATAAATATAGATGGACAGATTATTATACAAGTCAGACTTTCCCACTTCATCATAGAGTGACTTATATTAATGTGAAAGATTTTGAAAGATTGTAATTTTTTTTTCTATCCTCATTCAAATATTAAGATGAACTAAACCCAGTTATATATGAGAGAGAGTCAAACACATGCCTGTTGCCCAGAAAAAACAAAATGAATAAGAAAGAAATAAGAAAAGGCATAAACGGATAAGAAAAGATAACAGGTGTTACCAGAAACTGGTGAACAGCACAGGTTAGATGGTTCAGACACAAAGTCAAACACAGAAACACCACACCAGCATTCATTTTCCTTGTTACACCACACTATTTTTAGCCAATTCAAAATGTTCTTATTTTGAAATTTGATGTTGTTTTTTTTCAGTTTGCTTATAATAATGGTATTGCCACGTAATGGTATGGCAAGGGTATTTTTGTATATTTGATCTTATTCACCCCCCCCCACACACACACATGCACGCCAACAACCTTTCCCCTTAATATACTGTATATATGTATATGATTTAGATATTTAGAGTGAAGTACTGAAGGCTTACGTTATTATAAAAAATGATTTTGCCTGATGTAAGCTGATTTGAATATAATACTTGCTTGATATGGTATAAAATGAAGCTACATGCTGGATGGAATGGTGGATAATGATTTAGCAATCACCGTAAAATAATAAGTCTCCAGCTGTGCAGCTCCGCCAACACTCGAAAAGTAAGCCATGTTCAAGTAGACCCAACATGTTTGCAGTGTTCGCAATAAAAGCGTAGCGAAAGTTAAATTATTTAATCTTAAATTGGGTGAGAAGTGTTCCATAATCCATTCATTTTTTCCCACTTATTCATGATTGGGTTGTGGAGGTAACAGGTCCAGAAGAGAAACCCAGACATCCTTCTCCAGCTCCTCCTGGGGGATCCCCAGACAATCCCAGCCCAGAGAGGATACATAACACCTCCAGTGAGTTCTGGGTCTGATCCAGGGTTTCCTCTCAGTGGGACATGCTGGGGAGGCACCCAGGAAGCATTCTAAGTAGATGCCAAAGTCACTTCAGCTTTTGATACGGAGGAGCAGCGGCTCTACTCTGAGCTACCTCCATGATGATGGAGCTCATCACCTTATCTTTAGGGCTGAGCCCGGCCACATCAAGAAGGAAACTCATTTCAGCCAACTACCATAATGCAGCTACAGTAAATAAAACTAGATCATCCAGCTTCAGAACTCTTCATCTGTCATTTAAAGACCAAAACCAATGCATGTTCCACAAAACATGCCGATTTTGATGAAATGTTTGCTCCAGTTAGCAAATGTTTTGCATTACAAATATATATTATCAATACACCTTCATTTGTAGCTCAAGGCATTAAACACTCATTCTTCTACATCATACTATTAATATTCAATATACTGTTTAGTTGTGTAGACAATAAATACATTACTTTCATGTCACATTTTGGCAGGTTCTTCTGCAAACAACCATGGGATAAGAATAGTCAGGGGGAAAGTAACCTGATAAATTTAAATCTGAAGTGGAGCCTGGTCCTTGTCATAATGCAGTTTAACACTTTTGCATGCAGCTGTTCCCTGTAATATATTCAATAGTTTCTGTCAATCTGGATCAGTGAGGTTTTAATTTAAGAAAAGAAAAATGGCAGCAATATTTTTTGTAGCAGTGAAACATCCATCCATCCATCCATCCATCCATCCATCCATCCATCCATCCATCCATCCATCCATCCATCCATCCATCCATCCATCCATCCATCCATCCATCCATCCATCCATCCATCCATCCATCCATCCATCCATCCATCCATCCATCCATCCATAGTTGTGGGGCAGCTGATGCCTATTTCCAGCAGTCACTGTGTGAGATGCAATTACACCCTGTGCAGGTTGCAAGTCCATCACAGGGCCACATAGAGACAAACGAGACAAGATTTTTATATACCAATAAAACTAAATCATGTTGTTCTGCTCTTTTCTTATGCAAAGATGTAACAGGAAAAGTATCACCACCAGCAATTAATACTAATGTGCCCAACTTGTAACACTGACATTATAGCAGCTCATTAGGAGACACCTTAATTTCCCTTTTGAATGTTGAGAATGTTTATTGTGATTACTATTTGGAATGACTAATATAGTTCAGAGGAAATTGAGCTCCTTGCTGCCCTGTATCCATACGAGTATCAAAAATCGGGCCTGTCACTTCAACTCAAAATATGTTTAGTTGAGTTATAAGATTTTTTAATGCAAAAGTATTTTCCTTTTTCTTGATGAGGTCTGGTCTAGAACTATAAATTGAAAAACAAAACATCAAGTGACTGATTATTTCCATCATATAACAGTAGGAGTGAAACTTGATGGCAACCAGTATTTAGATTCTGTGAGCTAATGCACGGTCCTTCATCTGGGTGCAGCAATAAAAGATAACTGTGATGCTGTGTTTCACAGCTCATTTGAAGTGAGCATGTCTCTGTGGTCATGAGACTGTAGAGAGATCAAGCTCTAAACCCCAGAACTAATGTGGAGCAGCTGTCAGATCCTCTGCACAACACAACATCAGTCTTTTGACTCAGTTGACCAGTTCCACTCTAAATAAAACACACACCTCTCAGAGCCCCCCCCCCAAGCTGTTGAAGCTTAAAAACTACATGATTCAAAGTGCTTGGCTTTTTTTCAAACACTATAAGATTGCAATTTTGTGCTCTTTGTAACTGTACAGTAGGTTTAGGTGCTGAAGCATACTAATTAAACTAATTGGGACATCAAGTGTTCAACAATATAAATGATTCATGCAGTCATTTTAATTAGCAAATACATTCCCACAATTTAGTGCAAACCAGTATATGAAAAAAATAAATAAAAATTAAAACACACATTTTGTTGTGCATCTGAATGGCAATATTTTGGTAATTCTCTCAATTTAAATGAAATATTGCCTTTTGCATTTATCATCAAAAAATATGTGACATGAATTGTTTTAGAGGTATGAATAAATAGTTTGGTGCTTAGTGTGGTACAGACACTGTCAAGAGTGCTGTTGTGCTGAATCAATTAGAATAATTGGCTAGCGTTTGCTGTAGAAGCTGTCGGAGCATCAGTGTAACTGCTGGGTCTATTGACCTTGACTGACACTTACTTCACATACTTGACTGTACACACTGTCTTAGCTCTCTCTTTGTCTTTTCCTCTCATAGGACCTCCAGCGTACAACATTCTGTACATCATTGTCTGTCGGAATCCCTGCAGTACAAAATATTTCCTTTAAGACAATTAACTGGAAAACATAAAAATGAAGTAATAAGCACAACAATTTCCCATTGTTTCAGTGCTCAAATACTTTTTTTGTGTAAATTTGGGGAGACTGCATGATGAATCACTTGTGACATTAGTGTCTAATTTTGTGTCTGCATAGCTTCTGTGTACTATGAAAGCCTTATCAAACTGCAATACTGAGATTCTTTTTGTTGTGTGTTTTGTCTTACAGATTCTGCTCCTTTTTCTGGAGGAAGGACACTGGATTTAGAAGTTTTTGTGGCTCTCTGCACAAACTGTGGTTTTAGGGGTTTTGAGCTGGGCTCCTCCTGTCAAGCATAAGCTGATTGAGCTTGGTTTACCTACGCTGCATACCCAGCAAATTTCTTCTTTCACCTGATGATAAAACCAGTTCACCGGATCGCCATCCATGGTTGCTGCCCTACTCAAGACTGTAACATTCTATATTGAAAAGATTTGCAAAGGAATGTTTACAAAGAAATTGGCAAATCCAATAAAGAAGAAAGAAAGAAGTGAAAATAAAGAGCCCAAATCAACCACTGATTTGCAAGCACAGAATCTAACTCTCTCAACTACTCTTAAAACTACAGTTAAAAAGATTTCCAAATGCTCTTCGGCACGTAACATATCGCTTGAAGAGGACGACAGAAGGAACGACTGCTCATCTTTGTCACCCACTTTCAGTTATCGTGTGGCCATAGCAAATGGACTCCCAAAAAACTCTATTTTTTTGAACAACAATGAAAGTATCTTTCCTGAGGTTCTTTCAATTGATAGTAGCTACTCTGACTCCTTAAGTGAGACAAAACCTGTCAGGAGACTAGATGAGCATAAATCACACACTATGCCGGTAAGACGAAACAGGAAGAGTCTCATCAGTTTAGCTCCTTCTGATGGCAGTTCTGAGGGTGAACGAGTGGAACGTTCTAGTTTACATACACTTAGGTTAGGTGCTCTACGCAAGTTAAGAAAATGGAAAAAGAGCCAAGAATGTGTCTCCTCAGACTCAGAGGTGAGCAATTGGAGGAAAACCCTGGGCATTCGCAGCAAATCTTTGGACCGTGCTGGACGGCAGCAAAAAAGCTCAACCCTCGAGCCTGGGTCATCTTCAACAGGTTGTATCAGTCAGACCCAGGATGTAATGGAAATGATCTTCAAGGAGCTTCAGGGGATCAGCCAAATTGAGACAGAACTGTCTGAGCTTCGTGGCCATGTAAATGCCCTAAAGAGCTCCATTGATGAGATCTCCAGTAGTGTGGAAGTCGTTCAGAGTGAGATTGAACAGCTTCGCTCAGGGTTTGTCCAGTCGAGAAGGGAAACACGAGATATTCATGACTACATTAAACAAATTAGCCACCAGGCCAATAATTCAACCTTACGATTTGTCAATGTTCCTGAAGAAAGATCAGAGAAAACAGAAAATTTAATATATAAACTACTGAAAGACAAAATGGGTTTTGTTGATGCCCATAAAACAATTAAAATCGAGCTAGCTCATAGATTAGGGCAACAAAGAGAATGTTCAAATGCAAAACCTCGCCCTATAATTGTTATTTTTACAACACCACAAGATAGAGATGTAGTCTTAAAAAAATGCTATAAGCTTAAAGGTACAGGGATTACAGTTTCTACTGATAGCTTACCAAGTGATGGGAAAGAGAGGAAAGACAAATCCATGACATCCTCACAAACCTATGAAAGTATGGATATAAAAGTCTCAGGAAAAGATAAAGTAGTGGAAAGTGATGACTGGGACTCAATGGACAGTGACAAAGAACTTGATGAATTAAGTAGAAATAAATATGCAATGGTCATTTCAAAACCTGTTCACAAGGCAAAATCTGAGAAAAGACGGCCCCATGACCATAGCCGATCAGCAGATGAAGCGGGCTACTCAGGCACAGTTCACTATGCTGATGATTCGTACTATGACCCTGACAAGCATTCAAAAACTTACTATACTGATCTGACCTCTGGTTGGCTTTCTCAGAGTGACTATTCAACTCCAAAACTTAGTCGGTCTGAGTCTGATTGCTCAAAACTTTGCCAGTCATACTCAGAAGACTTTTCAGAAAGTCAGTACTTTACACGAGCAAATGGTTGCTCCCTGCTGTCTTCTTCTGATCAGGAACTGTGGCAACGAAAACAAGAGGACATGGCCTCCTCTTGGTATGCTAGCCCTAGTCACCCACCCAGTCATGCCAATCCGAGTTATGAACATAATGAGATTGAAACTACTGAAACTATTGATAGTGGGGTTAGCAACGGGCTTGTCTGCATGTCTGGGGATAGAAGTCATTACAGTGGCTCCCAACTATCATTGCAAGGAGATCTATCACCATGGAAAGACTGGCATCATCTTGAACAGGGAGCTGATTCTGGCTTGGATGCTTCTATAGAGGTTAGCAGCCCCTTTGACCCATCAACCATCCCTGGTTTTCCAGAGAACATCACTAAATGTCAGGAGGTTGATTTGCAGTTTGAGGGAGATGAGGAATTTATGATGCTTGACAGAGAACCTTCTTTACCACCTATAACCACTCACATTATTCCTCCTGTCACAGAACGAGAATCTGTCAAGACCTCTGCTCGGCAGTCTAAAGAGGGATGTAAGGTTATCACAAAAGAAAGCACGAAGGTACCATCAAAAGATGCCCCTAAAGCTACAACTAAACCAACACAAAAACAAAGTAAACTGACACCTAAAGATGACTCAACTAGAATAGTGGCTAAAGAAAATCCAAAGGGATCTGCTAAAGTTTCATCTAAAGTGACATCTAAAGCTACCACTAAAGAATCACCTAAAGAAATAACAAAATCAGTCATTAAAGAATGCTCCCAAGTCATCTCTAAAGACAGCCCTAAATTCATACCTAAAGAAACCACAAAGCCAATAGTTAAGGAAGTGTCTAAAGTGACACCAAAGTCAGCTACTAATGAGGCTGTCAAAGTGACCCCAAAAGAGAGTCCTGTAATGACTCCTTGGGAAAGTCCTAAAGACTCACCTAAAGAGAGCCCTAAAATAACGCCAATTGACACCCCTATTTTGACCCCTGACTCAACTCCTAGAGAGTCCCCGAAGGAGTCCCCTAAAGTCATTGCTAAAGAAGCTCAAAGAGTTGCATCTAAAGAAGGTGTAAAAGTTGCTGCTAAAGATCTTACCAAAGAAGCTTTAAAACCTCTTCCAAAAGAGATCCCAAAAGAGATCCCAAAAGAGATCCCAAAAGAGATACCCACAATAGTGTCTAAGGAGACACCTAAAGTAGCCAATAAAGAGGTTTCTAAGATTCAACCTAAGGAAGCTCCAAAAGTACCACAAAAAGAGAGTTCTAAAGTGACCTCCAAAGAGCCATCTAAAGTAGCTCCAGCAGAAGTACCCCTAGTAACATCTAAATTAGGCTCTAAAGATGTTGTCAAGGACACCACAAAAACGGGTCCTAATGAAAAATTTCCTGAACTGGATGTTAATCATAGCTTTCATCAGTCCCAGAGCAAGTCCACAAGTATGTACCGAAGCCAGAGTGAAATTCGAACAGAGAAGGTTGAGGAGGTTCCTAAGTCTTGGAGCAGTAGACTTAGCATTGATCTCAGTGAAAAGTCATTTGGTTTTGGCTTTGGATCCACTCTTCAAAGAGCTAAGTCAGCTTTGGAGGTTGTTTGGAAATCTGGCTCACAGACTACCCCTGTTCCTCGAGAAGAACCCACCAACTCCTCCTCCACATTTATGGGACGTTTCCGCACTCTGTCCACCTCTACTGCAAACCCCTCCAGCACTACAACAGACTCAAATGTCCACACAGATCCTGTCTTCTATAAAGCTGAAGAGGATAAAACAGGATTAGAAGCAGGAGAACAATCGGTGGACAGTGAGACCCACTATGTTGAAGTAATGGAGCAGGTACTAGCTAACCTGGAGAACAGGACTAATGCGAATGAAAATAAGGAGACTGAAGAGCTTGCTCCGGAGTGTGAGACTTCTCAGGACTATGATGTGTCTGAAGATATTGAGGCTTCTCAAGACATTGAGCCCTCTGAGGGTCTTGAAGCTTCTCAAGTTTTTGAAGCATCTGATGATAATGAGGCAAGTAAAGAGACCAATGTTTTGGAGTACGATTGCAGTTTGGATGAGCAGTATGATGAAGAGTACATTGAAAATTATGAAAACCAGCTCCCTGAAGACACTGCTGAATATGATGCTATGGTTGAGTATGTAGATGTTGAAGAACCAGATGAGACTGAGGACAATGATGTGACAGAAGAAATGGAAGAGGGCATAGAGGAGCTGGAAGACGTAGAGGAAATAGCAGAGGAAGCTGCTGAAGTCACTGAAAGTATAGACGAACAACAGGGAGATGAAAACATAAATGTTCCAGAGGAAAAGCCAGTAGAAGAGCCACCCAAGAAGCGTATTCGTCCTACATTCAAGGAGGCAGCACTGAGGGCTTACAGGAAACAAATGGCTGAACTGGAGCAACAGATCCTGGCAGGGGGTATGGCTTTTCCCTTTTTTTGCTGTTTGTCACTATGATTTTGTTTCAGAAGTACATAGCTCAAGGAAGTAGTAGAGAACAACTGCTAATATAAATGTACCTAAGTTTTAACTATGTAGCCAGTCTGTGTCAAATCCTAGACTCAAAATAAATTTCTGTTTCAGTCTTTAATTTTACTGCCTAAGAAAAAAATGTGGAGAAGGAAAAAATAAAACGGTTGCTGTGACTTAGTTTATAGAACTGCCTTTCCTTCTTAAGATAACTTTTTGACTTGATGAAAGAAATACTTGAAAATGCTTGCTTGGCTGTGGGAATGCTCTTATAAGTGTTATTTGAGGAAATATCCAGTGTCTTAAATGGTTCTTTAGTACTGAAATGTGTTATACCTGTTGCTACCTGCGGTGGCAGTAGTTCTATAGGTGGCATTTAAGGCCCTGTTCAGAGATGGCACAAAACATGCTTCCTGGGTTATCTGATCATATCTGGACAGCTATAAGCATGAGTGTTGAACCCTGGTCGGTAAACCCATTCTGAGTGACCACCTTGTGATTAGATCACAGATACCAGCTCTTCATATAAATAAAGAAGTGCCTATGTTGCACAGACAGCTAAACCACAAACAGAACATCACCTGAACTTGAACTACTATATATACATATATGTTTGTTCAGACATGAACATGTTTTAGATTCACCTGAGTTGCAAAAATAACAAAGTTATTTACAAATATTTTGATGAATTCAGTAATGTAACAGTAAATATATGAGAAAAAAAATCTGATAAAAATCACATATATATGCGATATACCATCAGAAAGCTCAAATTCCTGTTATATGAATCATTTGGAGCATTTTACAATACAGTAACCATCCTCAATACAATCAACGCCAACAACACATGACATAGATGAGGTGTGATGTGACAATGATGTATCAGATCTGGCTTAAAATGTGATGTGAGAAAAAGGCTGTTGAATCATCTGTAGTATGTTTTCAAATCCGTATAAAAAAAGAAATAGTTTTTTAAAATAGAAAACTGCACCAGTCATCTCATCTGTATTTCAGTATTTGTATTTTTTATGGTCATTTTTATGCCAGTATTACAGTTACCTTGAATCAAAATCCTACAGCTGATGAGGTCAAGGCTTTCTAAAAAGTAAGATTGATTCTTTGATGCACAATCTTCCACCTGGCATGAAAAAGGACACAAGGGAATTTCCACTCTTACTTAAAATTAAAAGCTCTTGATCTACCTTAGCAGCAGGTATTGGTGTGTGCATAGGGTGAGGCTTTTGGATCAGGAAATAAAGGCTACAAATCAACACCAGTGGTGTGACAAATATGTTGTTTTTTTTCGTTTTTTGCGCACAGTATTGTTGTCTTGTATTTTGCATAGAATATATTGAGTGTAAACCACTAACTTCTGTCCATACTTGTAAAAGACATGTGACCTCCAATCTTATAAATAAATACATAAATTAACAGACAGAACAAATCTAGCACAACACGTGACCTGTTTGTTTTTAATATCACTTTAAAAACTGAAAAATAGTAACACAAGTGGTAATAGAAATGAAATGTATGCAAACACTACTAATTTAAAGATCTGATTCATAAAAATTCTTTAGTAGAAAGTTTATGCAATTGTGGCATAAATAAAAAAAATCCTCATTTTACATTTTTGTATGATTCCTTGGGTATTTGTTGACTGTAACTCCAGTTCTAGTCAAAACAATTTTTGCAAAACAACCTATAAAAATTAATAGTAAAGCTCTATGACTTATTGACAAAATTTGTTTTTAGTGTAAAGTACGCAACACAGTCAAGATGAGATTTACTTAACTTTTGCACTTTTAAAGAAATAGTCAAAATACATTCATGTGTTCTGCCTTTTTTGTTAAATTTAGACCTTCATGTAAATTATGGGTTCTCCTCATTCTTGTGCTCTGAAGAGTGCTGAATGGCGGTATGTGTGACGGTAGTCTCAGCAGTGTTGCCACTCCTACCCTTGTCTTCAATGGGCTACACTAGTGTCTGTATTCAGATGCTAATTTGCACTCCCAAGGGCAATCTGTAACCAGGTCAGCCTTGCTAGGAATATTTATAGAGGTCTGCTGCTAGTAAAGTTTACTGTTTGCTCCTCGGGGACTATAGAACATAGACCCTGCTTATGCTTAGTTCATCACTTCTTAAGAAAGGTGGAATCAAAAATATGCAGAGACAGGAAATGAAGGGCCTCCGTTGTTTGCTTAGGTGATTTCATTCAGTTCTAAATATCTACGGGAAACAAGGGGTAGACTTCTGTTCTACGCTTTTCTAGATTCGCTGGATTTTAGATTAAACACTTAATATGGTTCAACATCTGTGCTTGAAGGATTGCTGAATCATGACTGTTAACATTCTAGTTGTAATAAGATTTATTAAAAAATGCAACTTCTACTTATACGCTGATTAAATTGTTTTATGTCTGTAGAAGTTGCTTTGAAAATGTTTGAGGTTTTAAAATACTTTTTTTGTGTATTTTAAAATTGTGCTAAATGTTTAACCACAAATGCTACTTTGCATATTTCTGAATTGTATTACTACTATAACTTCTACTTCTGATAGTACTGCTACTACTAGTACTACTACTACTACTACTAATAATAATACTAATAGCATTTATGAAAATTTTGCCCAGTGTTCACTCATTTTCATCAGTATCTTTATTCAAGACAACAAAGCTCGCTTGATACTTATTTACGTTTTACTTCCCAGCTGTTTCAAAGAGGAACGCAAGTGTTAATTTGATTTTAATTTTTATATATTTAAGCTTTGGACTAACCAGGACTGTTTGCTTGTAGCTTCATTTATATATATCCATGTTTATGTCTATGAAAGCTTCAAATTAACTTCTACCAACAATGGGAAGATAACAGGTTATTCCATAGTCAGATTGTTGATGTAAACTGGTAGTAAGTCATCTTGGTCACACATGTTTTCTGTAAAGTATAAGGCCATTTACACCCAGCTGTTTGTATTGTATTGATAAGACTTTGAGATGCTGGATGAAACCAGTAAAGCAAGATTTGCTGCATTTAGCCAGTGAGGGAATAATAGCTTACTTTATATACAATATATACATATGAATTGTGTTTATGTCAGTCCAGAAATGTCAATTGGCTTTACATCCACTAAAACCAAAATACAGAGCATCTAAATTACTGATTGATGATATTTTTGAACAAGTCATATTATGCTCACAAGTTATTATTTTTATATGCACGTTTCTTTTTGCACATAAACACATTTTATTACAATGAAAAAAAATACACATTTTGTAAATGTATAACATTTTATAAAATATAAAATATTTCATAAAAACAAAGACACCAAAAGCACTCAATTTGTCATTATCTAAACATTTTTATGTTATAGAAGCTAACATTAAAGACAATATTGATTTACTAAAATCAAAAATCAGCAAGCAGGCCTCTAAAGGTCACCAGGAAAAGATTTCTGTGACAAGAAAACATAATGCTTTGGAAGGGCAATGAGCTTATGTGTTAAAGGTTTGTACTATCAAATGCATTCAGTGTTCACCAAAACAAAACTGGCTACAGAGTTTCAGATGGCATCTAACAACAACATACATTTGGGGTTTGTTCGTGCATATTTGTTTTGTCTGTCTAACCCCGGTATGTGTAACCCTGAGCTTTAAAGCAAGAAAAGAGGTTCTTAAAGAATGTCATAGGCCTTGCTCTTCTTTTGTCAGAATATCCTTTGTTTTTGAGGAGCTGCTTGGAAATACCTTTTTGCCCTTGAGCACTGACAGCTTTGGACTACGGTTGTGGTGTAGCTACTGTGTCACTGTGCTGACAGCTGAAAGTTACTCTGAAATCTGGAGCCTCATGAAAAGCACATATCTCTGGTTTTAGGACTTTTGTGTCAAAATACAGAATTTCTATTCTTGTTGCATGTTTGTGTTTGAAGACTCTGTAATGCATCTCTCAAAATTTGCACTTCTCTCAAAGGAGCACATTTTTCTGCCTCCTGGGTTCGTTGGGGCATTGGTCAGTCATGGTAATACTATCAGCCAGGTGTAAGCTTTTCTGTTCCTCACAGCTTTGATCTATGGACTGTGTGTTCATATGTGTCAGCAATGAAACTGAACGGATTTACTGCTGCAGTGGCTACCTTAATAATATTTTGTTACACACACACACACACGCAGGGGGTTTCTAACAATCAGACACATTTTTGTTCCACAAATTTAAGGCACCTGCGAAATGAGGTTTATATCAGCAGCCTGTAGCCTATCTTTGTTGTCCAGCTTTATCTGGTGCAGCTGTAGACTTGCTAGTAGAGTAAATGCCTCTATCTTGGATAGCTGTGCTGAAAGCAGCTCAGCTGATCGCTGTCCATGGTACCGTTTGCAGCTAAGCTCCTCTTTGGGTGTAGTTTCTCTGATTGCATTCATCTTTTTGTGCCATGGACAATATGTTCTCTCATATTTACAAAAGCAACAAAAAACACACTTTACTAACAAAGCCAACCTTTTGATTAATATATACAGTATGTGTGCAGACTAGGAGCTATCTTTGCTGTTCTTTTTTTATCAAACTTCCATGGGATCATTCATCATGAAAAGAAATCCATATATGGTAAACACCTACAACACCAAACACACACTGCATATGACTATTTAGCCAGCATTATTGTTCTGTCAAGGCAATTTCCATCTCCAGATGCATTGTTACTTCATTCCTTAATAACAAATCTTCAATTAAGCAAACTTTTTACTTTTAGGGGAACCCATCAAACAATGAAATGGCTGATTTTACAGTTAAAGAGCAAAGTAAAACTAACTTACTATTTATTAATAGTGTATCAACAGTCTGATGTGTTGTTTTAATAGATTGACAAGTTGATATTTCTCATGTGAACAGCTGTTTTCTATTAGTAACACATTAAATCCTGATTATTCTCCCATATGTTGACCACAGATCAACAGCACATCAATCACACCTTCGCTGTCCTGTTCTTCTGCCGTTATCGTTAAAGTGGCAGGATGATTTCAACTGCTCTTGTTTATGTAAAATCCCATGTCTCCATAGCCAGATGCATTATTTCATGTAATGTTATTGATCAGAGTCTTATTTAGGCATATTTCAAATTATTTCTGCAATTTTTAAGGAGCATTTTAAGTGTAAAAGGGAGAATCTCCATCTTTTCACATGGGAGCCTTTTATTTTGCAACAGTGTTCTCCTGGTTTTACTGTGCAAACTATTCTTCTATTCAAAGCTCATTTCCTCGGGGCACATGTTGACTCTGTCTCCATTTCCACATAAGATGTTTGGCAAAATAGAATTGTGTCATCAAACAATGAGAATAGATCAGTGTCCTAAGTGTGTGCACTTTGTTTCAGTCTAATCCTTCCTAACTCTTTTCCCCTCTTGTCATTTCCTTTTTTTCAGACACCAGTGCTTTGGATACTCAGGTTTTAAGTTACTGCTTTTATCAGCTAATTAGACACTTGTGATCTCTTTGCATGTGCATGTGTTTTTGTGCTTTGTGGGGTGACATTGTGTCTGTTTTAGCCAGTGTAGTTGAGTTTATCTTTGAGTGTTTGTGTTTTGTTTTCTTGTGGATAAATGATACTGATATCTGTAGGGATTTCATTGAATGTAACACCTACCATTTTACAGTTATTTTCCGCTGGTTAGCACTTTATTTAACTTTTTATTTCTTTTCAAATAGACCTTTGTTCAGCAAGAAGAGAGAAAGAGTTACACAACAGGCAGATCTGGCCTGAAGCATCAAAAGCAGCAAACCTCTCAGTCTTGAGCCCTCAAATTACACTGTTGTGGAATAATCTGGACTTTAGCCTGTGGTGTTTCTTCTTCCCTCTGCCTGTGTTGCACTCTTTCTCTCCAGTCATTTATTTAATCCTGTACTGATCTGTAGTTTCCCAAGTACATCTACATACTATGTCATTTCTTTTTTGTTCCTTTTTTTGCTGTTTGTTTTTTTTGTGTTGTAGAGTGCACTCTCTTTGTTTTTATAGTCTTAAACGGTGTGTTTTTTTCCCCCTTCACAGCCTCGCAGTCTTTTGGATCCCAAACTGCTCGGTTTGCAATCTGGAGGGTGAGTGGTTGTTCACGACGTGAAATAATTGGTTCACAGTTACACAAATCAGAGCTCCTTTGCTGTTTTGTACTTTTCTTCAGAGAAACTGAGAAGTTAAAGGCATGGGGATTCTTTAGCAGGCAGCTCTAATTGAGTTATTATGCTGCTGATTGACACACCACAGAGAATAAACAGAAATTCAAATGTCCTTTTGCTTTCACAATATTGTACTTTCTTACCTTTGGCCCTTGGATTTAACTTTATGTTGCACCTGTTATTAAGGTGTTAAATAAATAGGTTTTAATCAAGCTACAACAGGAGAAACCTGTAAGCAACTGTTGTGCACTAATAAGTAACCAAGGCCATTATCTTAAATCAAAATGTGTTTTGTATACCATAAACAAATTGTATTTACCACTAGTAAGAACTTGTATAAAAAGAGTTAAGTATGTTAACTAAGTCCAAATATGTTAATTTATAACAAAATATCTGCTTCATCATATTTTTTGATGTGTATTTAATAAGTAATTTTTCATGTATAACAAATGACATAAAATAACCAATATTTATATTTATTTCTTTTATTGGTACTAGTAGTATAAGACTAGGCTAAGACTGTTGCTGACTCAAAATTGAGAAAAAATACACAAGTTTTCAGTTGCAGTCTCTCTGAATTCTAAATGTTTGTGACAAATGACCATGTTTTGCAAAGCCAATTTTTGAAAATAACACCCTATTTTAATGTGCACAGCTTGCAATACTGCAAGCCTCTGCAGTTCATGCAAGGAAACTGAGACATTTTGGTGACTCCCTGGCGAATACTGTTTGCCAACTAGTCTTCAACAGTCACAGTCCAGTGAGATGCTACCCTAAGCAACCATCTTCTACATTTACTGTTTCTGAGGGCAGCCAGAGTCGAGGTCCGAGGAGTAAAGCAAAGGCCCGTTTAGCTTGTCACGCTGAAGACTTACAGAAAAGCTTGGGGATTTTTTTTTCTCTGTGGATGCATTGAGGCATGTTGAGGTTATTAAAGAGGCTTTGAGGGAAAGCTAAGGTGATGCCAGTGGGACTAAGACTGGTAAAAAAAAGGGGAGCAGTGGATGGCATACAAGGCAGTTAAAAAACAGAGAGGACGATGGAGAAAACAAAGCCAGAACTGGAAGTGTTGTCAGTTGGGAAGCAAAACGCTTAAAGCATTGAGTTTTTGAGACTGCAGTCAACACTCACTGTTCACGTTCATTCAAGTGTACAGTGGGTGGTCTGCACCACGCAACGTGAAGAGGAAGGGGGTAAGACAGGTTCAGAAGGAGGCATGATCCATGGTGTTTGAGAGCTGTGTAAATCAAGGCCCACCTTTCACTGTAGTAATGTCTCCCCAGCATGGCATTATTATGATATTAATACATCTTAAATCTGTCTGCTTCTACAGGGCTGGCAGTATTCTTTATGGTATTGACAGCATGCCAGATTTACGCCGCAAAAGGACAGTACCTCTTGTCCGAGACCTGGTGAGTCATCTGCCTCAACAAGGTTACGTGTGATTTATGTTAAATCTATCTATGTGACCCCATGTTATACCACAGTAGTGGAATCCTGCACGGTGTGAGCAAGGACCTCTACTGAATACAACAATGTCTTTTCTAGCAGCTTGATAGAATGTTCTTCTGCTTCACAATGGCAGAGTTGGTTTACTATCACTGGATAATATAATATCCTTCAAGCTGAAAGAATACTCTGCAACAATACGGTTTGTAAATTTCCATTAGGTCATAGAAAGTTTGGTTTACAAATGTTTGTTGCAGTAAACAATATCTGTGAGTCAAAATACTTAAAAAATAATAGAGATGTCATATAGAATGAAAAAAAAAATGAAACAGTGTTATAATTTAAGCTTATATATACAGTCAGTTAACAGTAAAAGCAGGCTTTAAAACTATAGCTGTTCTGTTCAGAGTTTCAGGATTGTTAAATATAACCTTAGCTGTATAACTTTGTTGCTTGAATAATTAGTCTAGAAAGAGTATTCAAGATAATGCGTCACAATGATGCTTCACCATTTAATTTTATTGCAACATAATGTGTGATAAAATATCCCACAGAGAAGCCTGTTGCAGTGAGGCCCATTTTAGCACAGTGCCACATGGTTAGTCTTTCCAACCGACAACAGACTGTTGTGATGCCAGTAGTATTCATGTCTGCTTTATTCTGTAACTGTCTAATATGTGGTACCTCGTTTGTCTGTCTTGTGTATGCTTGTTTCTCATCATCATGTATTTTAGTCAACTATTACACACTTAGATTAAATCTTTTAGAATTTGTTTTATATAATTTTTTTTAGTGTGTTTATCTAAATGTATACAAAATGCATTTTATCCAGATGATAATACAGCTTGATGTCACACATGGATGCTGATGAATGTTTATATCACAGTGAACAACATGAGTTGATGCTGTATTTGTCCATATCTCTCATTAAAATAATAACCAACAATGTCTTGGTAAGTATGAGTTGTCGTTTTGTATTTTTTTGGATTTTTCTACGTGTATATTTTGCCATTCCTACATGGACCCATAAAAGCTATGGGTAATATTTTTCAGTGAGTTGTCAGATTTCAGCCTCGCCGATGCTCGCCAGTTGTCCTCATACTTTTCTTGCTCGGCAGGTGCTGGGAAAATAAAATAAAATTGTAATAAACTTGAAATGTTGACAACTCAACCTAAAAATATATGAGAGAGACTTCATTGACTTCTGATTTAACTGTGTGAGGCTTTTAAATCATGTAAAAGTGACACTGAGCAAAGCCTTTTACACGTGGGATGAAGTCAGTAGTCAGCAAACAAATTGGTCCCCTTTCATGCCTCCCCCTTTTGTCAATGTCCCCCATTTGCTGTGTAATTGCTTCAGGGCAGCAGCAGCGTTTGATTGGAATGGACAGCGGGGTTTCCCCCGTTATTACGGCGGGTTGAAAAAATATCGACAAACTAAAAAAAAAAAAGAAAGAAAAGAAAAAGTTGACGATTGATTGAGAAAGCACTAATAGATAAACCTATGGATGCACGGTCTTATTGTATTGCCCGCAGCAACCTCAGCAGTGCTGGTGCATGTTGATAAACCTACATCAACACTCACAGTTCATGTAGAGGTCACAATCCTTCCTACATTCTCCATGGCTGCCATGGATCTTTACCATAGCTGGGCTGTAAAAACAAGAGGGTCGTGGTAAAGACTGATCCAATATTGTCAGCTGTCCATGTCTGCATTCCTCTGTTACATTACTTCCCTCAGTATGGGGCGTATCAATCTATGCTCACCCAAACACAGTGAATATCAATATAACAGCTAACATATATACCTGTGTGTATCTTTGTGTGTTCTCTGTGTGTGTTTGTGAGAATAACTCGCGTGGGTGCGTACAGGTTAACGTTCCAGTAAGTTTTTGACTGAGCAGAGGTGTGTGTGTTTTAAGTGTGTCAGGGTGCAAGTTTTTGTCATTGTGCAGTACAGCTGGCTTCACCCATACATGAATGTGTGTGTCTTGTGTTTCTCTGTTTGTGTCAAAATAATGTGCAGAGCAGACAGCAGAAAATATGATCAAAGCTTCATCCAACAGAGAAATTACTTTAGAAATGCCAAGCATGACTGCAGTTTAGTTACCTCCACTGCATGAGTGGATAAACAATCACGCAACAGCTGGATAATCTCTCTTGATGCATAGTTGAATTGTTCAGGAGCTCTACAGTATGTTCCAACCGGCAGTCCTGCATGGCAGTTGAGACACCTTTGCGCTCAGTATGAACAGTAAATGAAATATATCTGCTGTTTGTGTTTTCCACATTCACATTTTCTTCTCCATCTAAACCAGTTTCTCTTTCTCTTTTTAATTTCTTTTCACTAACACTTGGAAATCGCAGGCTTTGGTAAGCATACATCTGAAGTTATTTGAAAAATTTTTGTGCCTAAAAACATTTTTTTTTGTCCTTTTTTAATACAGAATAGCTTGGGGTATCAGTGCAATAAATAAAGCTACCAAAACTAATGGCTTAAGAAAATGGATTTGTGTGATTTCTTTTTTCGATATTTTCCAATTAGCACTCATTTCAAATGTACTTTCTTATCGCTTGCAAAACCCTAGAAGTGAGTTTTTAATTTTGTCCCTTTTTGTCTTTTGCCTTTAGACCCTCACTGCTCGAAAGGCAGGCATCTCGTTTGCTCTGGTGAACCGATCCACCCTGAATAATGAAGAACTGGTAAGTGTGTCAAAACATTTTTTTGGCTCTATTTACTCTAATAATAGTGAACTAATATTGGATTAAACCGTGGACAAACACAGACCTTATTTAAAATTACTAATCAAATCAATGTACATGCTATTTAACTGTTAAAGGAAACCAGAGCTTTCAGAGGCACTGGCAGTACATGTGAACTTGACATATAATAGAGAGATGCCCAAACCTTTTTGCTATAAGTGCCAACCTCTGCACTATACTTTCTGGACACATGCGCTCATTATTTTTCAGGGCGGCATTTAGAGAGCTGTAATATTGGCAAACCTTTATAGCTATGCTGTTTGTTGCAGCTGTTGTTCCTCAGGGTTTGCAATTACGTTGCCAAGAACACAGAGTCCCAAAGTGATTTTTCTATTGCGCTATTATGCACTTCATAATGTACATACATCATTCCGTCATCTGTCTGTTTTTCTCTTTGGCCAAGATAAATGCCGCAGCCTATTAAACTACTTTCTGTGACTACAGGTTCATTCAGTCCGAGCTCTTTCTGTGAAACAATTTGGCCGAATTCAGAAATTAAGCAGTGACTCGGGCGTTTTATTTAGAGAATGCCCTGCGATCAGTAACAATAACTGGTCATCGTGGGTGACTGAGCAATGGAGAAAAGGCAGAATGTCTCAGTCGATGGTGTGAGACACTTTTGTGTTGACCTCCAGAGCTATCGCTGCATTAATTGATTGCAATTCTTCCCTCCCTGAGGGAAGATGGCGTAACAGGAGGCAAATAGCAGGAGAGAGAGCAGTTTCTCAGCAAGAGGAAGAAGAATACAATTTCATATCCGCTGATGTGCAGCAAGCAGCTGCCTAAGCCTGTGAGATTACAGGATTTAAATGAGCTCTGCACATATTGCGCACAGATTTGATCTTTTTGATAGATCTTGATGTGGCCTTTAATTTGTGAGAGCTGGTTTGTGAAGATGTTTAAGTCACACTTGTCCCTCATGGGCAACCTGTGCAGTTGAACAATGTTGACTGGGTCTTTATTGTGTGATGATGCGTAATCTAGATGATTGTGAATGATGCAGTGTCTTAATTAATGGGAGCTGAATCTTGGTTAGCTTTGGTAATTTGGTGGACAATGGCACATTGTTAATAAATAGTTGGCAATACTTGAATTTAAATGATTAAAGACAAATTTTACAACTAGTTGTGGCAAATTGACTTCTAAGAAAAGCAGTATACTGTGCGCTTTTGGTAAGTAGGACAAGCAGATGTCAGAGTTTTATCTGCTGCATTAAGTCCAGCAGAGTGTTTCCCTGTGAGAGCTGAGAGAGTTCTCTGTAAACAACCAGATGCTGTTTAATTGTAGAAGAGTTGAGGAATGAGATGAGAAAGGATGACTAAATGAAGGGTGAGGAAAGGACGAGAGAAGACAAGTGTAGAAAATGATTTGTCATCTTGACCTCGTGACCCTGATGCCACTGCTCAGGCAGCCATGTTGAACTATCTGCCCTCCCCGGAGTGATTTTTGAATCTATTTAGTAAGTGTTCTTCTTCTCCCAGCATTTTTTAAAAATTTAATCTGTGTCACCATCTTTCATTTTTTAATATAAATTTAAAACTGGGATGGAAATGTCTGTCATCACTGATGTATAAGCCAGTTTCTCAATATTGTTTTTCACCACCATGTTTCCCCTGTGTCAGCTTTTTTCAAGCACAAAGGAACATTATGTGTGGGCTAGATAACTGCCTGTGTGTCCGCTCGATGTTCTGAGCTACATGTGATGTGAGCACCGCAGTCTTTTAACAACGACTGTTAACATAAAGGGAGGCCATGTTTACCTGCTGAGACAAGGCATTGACTTTCACAAAGTTGGAAGGAAGCTGCGATCTGACAGGAGCCAACAAGAATCTGGAAATAAGATGTGAGGTGCTGCTGTAAGTCTGTTCAGATATCATCAGACATCTTGTTAGCAGCCCAACATAACATGGTGATTGTAAAATGCTTGTACTAGTAATTTGGCTGAATAAAGTTGGATGGTCTTGAAAAACAGGCTGGACAGAAACATACATCAGTTTGAGTTTAGAAACATATATCAATTTGAACATTGTCTAATTAAAACAATACATATACCTCCAGTTAGGGCTGACATTGCATAATGCGTAATGCCAAAGATGGAAGGCTGGACCAGAATGAGGAGGATAGTGTCGTCAATGAAATGGTTGACAAGGACAATAGGTGGCGAAATGGGAAAGGAGGGGTGAAAGGAGGAGGCAAGATTAGATTTTTCTCTGTCATGTTGCTCTCGGGCACAGGCTGCAGCTGTCAATCAGTTCTAGCAGTGTTTTGCACAAAATCACCAGGGTTACCTCACAGTATAACACATAGGACTGACGCATGCAACACTTTCCTTGTATCTGCGGCACAGCAGAGATACAGAGACAGAGACACATGGGAAAAAAAAATGAAAGAAACAGACTGCGATGGTAAAATACTTCCCCTGCAGGGATTTGCCATTTGTTGGCTAAATATAAGCTAAAAAAAAGAAAAAGTCAAGCGTTCTTTGAAGGAATCCATATTGTCTGATGCTTTGCATGCCAAGGTTTTAATAAAAGTTTTCATGTGAACTGTTATTGCTCAGAATATATGTTGGAGATGACTTTCAGCTACTCCAACACCAAATTTTTATGGAAATGATAGAGTTATAGCCATTTTTGTGTTTGCTAAGGTTGATTAGGTGTAGAGGTCGTGTTGAATTGGTTGACTCCAAAAGTTAATCTATTGTAGCTCTACATCCAGTGATTGCTTGAGAGTTTCATTAATGCTGACCTGTGGTTCAAGATATATTTTGCTAACAGACAAACAACAGTACACATGTACCCACACAGGCAATTACATGATTTCCCATCTTTCATGGCGGTGGTTGATAGTGAGATATTAAACAGCTTAAATATCTTACCGAGACAAACAAAAGTTCTGATCTTTCCAAAACTTGGCAAATTTGATTCATTTGTCTCCTGTCTTTTTGTATTAACTTTAGTTACTGGCAGACTTCAGGGTGAGGCTCTCTGCCATGTGTCTACATGTGTCTAATGTGGATGACTCTCTGACATCTGCTTCATCTCATCGCCCTCAGATTAAAGGGGAAATCTCTCTGTCACCCTTTGTATTTCATCAGAGCTCTTCCAGAGTTTAGCAGCCTCTGTGTTGTATCAGCGAAGTTTCACTGCAGCCGTGTTGTTCTGTCATCTGTGTCATTTAATCATCTCTATGAGTGTGTGTGTTCGAAACTGCCTGTGTGTCTGAGCAGGCAGCACGTTGGTTTTGCTAAAGTGCAGAGGTACAATTCAGGTGTTAAAGCACACTGTCAACACGCTGGGGACTAGCAGAGGGATGGGGGGTAGGCGGAGGAGGAGGAGTGGAGCTCTGTAGAAGTCGAGAACAAGTACCTTGTGAAGATTTATTCACCCGCTATACATCTCCTTCTCTTTCTCTGTCATTTTCTCGCTCTCTCCCTCAATCCAGATAATGCTCACATTTAAAAACCTTATTTACAGCATTCATTGATTCTGCCTTCAAGAGCTGGCAAGTCTTTGGCCGTTTTCTAGACCTTGTGGCTGGCAGGACTGCTGCAGTGAAACATTCAATTTGAGTAGGCTTCTGTTATACAGCAATCAGTCTGGACAGAGCTCCTGTAGACTTTACTGTCTGCTTCAGTCACTAAACCATTCAATGTAAACAAAGCCTGTAGACTGAAGATGCTTCTAATTTAGGCTGACATAAGGTTGACCTATGAATGAATAGTGGTTGTAGTTCAGTAAAGCTGTACAATTTGTAGCTTAGGACAGAAAAAAAATGTCTGACTGTAAATTACTTTTCTTTTTATTCATTCTTTTCACACCCACATTCTAAACCTCAGGTAAAACTTTATCTTCAGGCTGTTGTGTGGGTATGCTGTCTTCTTAATAAAAAATTATCTGAAAATACATTGAATGCTTCTAAAAAGCAATTCAGCTACAAGCTTGCTTTGATTACCTTTTGAAGTTGTGATAAAATCTTATTTTTTTCCGGCTTGTGATGCCACGGGGGTTTAACAGCATCATCCAAACCTGTTTCTCTTAACATCACACGCTTTGACATTGGCGTCATACCTTATGATTATTTCTTTGTCACTCTCTCTTTTTTTTCAGAAACTACATGTATTCAAGAAGACTCTCCAGGCCTTGATCTACCCAATTTCCTCCACAACGCCCCATAATTTTGAGGTGTGGACGGCAACTGCTCCCACCTACTGCCATGAGTGTGAAGGCTTGCTGTGGGGCATCGCCCGTCAGGGCATGCGCTGCTCAGAATGTGGTGTTAAATGCCATGAGAAGTGCCAGGACCTGCTCAACGCAGACTGTTTACAAAGTAAGAAAGCAGATTTATATATACACCAACATACTAATGCTGCTGGCAATGGAGCTTATCTTCACATTTTGTAATGCTTTGAAGTAAAGTAAAACACACAGATGTGTTTTCATAGGGAGGCTCATTTTTTGATAGCTTTTGAGTGGATTTGTGTGTTCATGATCTTACAAATGTTGTTTTTATATACTTTATGTTGTTTTTAGTTGCACATCGGGATAATAATGAAACAACTCATAAATCACCAATCCAAGGACATATACTCCAAATTAGTCCTTTGTGCAAATCAACAATTGCATTATTTACTATGTAGCACTGATTTTTGTATCATCCTTTCTCAGTTAAATGAAATTAAACCTCATCATCAAATCAATAATAAATCTGCCTGATAAATGCAGTGAATGTTAGTGTAGTATTTCATTTGTAATTTTTTAGATTTCGTTTTTCTCACATGCTGTTAACGAGTGCCACTGGCCTTATTGAACCTTTGAATTACAATATCAGACCTTGTGTAGTGCATATAATTTACACCCCTTTACTGATTGCTACAGGCTGTATTTATGTTGCTCCTTGAGCCACTAGCACTCATTACAGCATCCAATCAGTTTTGTCAGTCAGGCACACCTTCGCTATTACAGAGTAGAACACCAAATGTGAAGAACAACGTGACGTTTTAGAAAAGCCCTCTTGGCAATGCTTACACGCTCTAAGTGGATTATCCACACTCTGCCTGTTCTAAAAAACTATGCATTTTATAACTTATTCATTCTAACAGAAGACTATTTTGTTGTACAACTGATTCATCTTTATCCCATTTCAATCTGCTCTCACTAATACTCGCAGATTGATGGGACTGATCAGACACTGAAAGGAAATTGTTAGATGTGTCTCATTTGTCTTAAAGATTAACATTATTTTGAAAGAATAAAATCATCTAGATAGACAGTGTATATGAAAAAGTAGTTGCTGATTGCTGAAGCTGCTTAGACATACAGTGATTATAAAGAGTATTCAATGGAAAGATTATATTAGTGGCAGAGCAAACAGTGGGGATTAGATATGCTACAAAGCATAAAAACACATGGACTTTTTCAGGAGCTGTGGAGAAAAGCTCTAAGCACGGGGCAGAAGACAAAACTCAGAACATCATCATGGCTATGAAGGAGCGCATGAAAATAAGAGAGAAGAACCGTCCTGAAGTGTTCGAGGTGATTCAGGAGATGTTTCACGTCTCTAAAGAAGACTTTGCCTCCCATCTGAAGACAGCTAAGCAGGCAGTGCTGGATGGGACGTCCAAGTGGTCGGCCAAAATCACCATTACAGGTTGGCCTGTTTTCTGATCCGTTTAGATAATAACTTACCTGCCAGCTGTGATAGTGAGTTTTTGTTAGCTCACATTTTCATGTGAATTTTCAGCCAACAGAATGGGACATTTCTTTGTACCTAATAATTCCCTGATACTGCTGCGTGTGACCTTTGACCTGTAAAGCTCAAACTTCAACCCTTAATGTGAAGGCCAAATCAAGGAGGCTGCCATCAGTGATCTAAAATGACAAATGTTTTGATTTTGATTAGCATTTACCTTTAATTAATCTAAACCACCTTGGTCATTAACCTCTAACACTGTGTGTGATACATATTTAATCATGGACACAAAAAGAAATTGATTTAGTAATGTGGGTTGGAAAAAAAGCTGGTATAACTATGAAGGTTATTGGTATGTTGATTAATGATGGTTTTGGTTGTCATGTAGACCATGTGACGAAGGCAGAAGGTTTAACACTACCCAATTTGTACTGAGGCAAACAGCAAATCTTTGGAGATTTTTTTACGTAGCTCAATGAAAGTGAATTATAGGAGGGAAAATTTATGAAATAAAGATGGCATGTTAAATACAGACCATCTGAAGGGCTGTATTAAAAAGAATTGTAAAAAACTTTCTTTAATATTTGCAGAGAAAAACTTTTCTACAGCTGACAGAGATCTTATGTCTTTGTCTTTAAATTTAAGCTCACTAGCAAAATATCCCTTCATGTAACTACTCTTACAGAAATGTAGAACGTTTTTGTGCATTATTCCACTTTTTGGGTCTCAGTTTGCTTGTGAAGATAGATGATGATTATTTAATCTTATTTTGAAGGAACCCCCTTTTTCATACTCATGTTTCATATTTGAGCTATTTTTCATACTGTCTTGTGAATGCTCCGAGTCATTTAGCCCCGTTACTGTTTTTGTTCTTTCATCAAACGCAATGTAAGCTTCCAGTGTCCATCCTATCATTTACTGTTTCTGTAAACTGCCAACTCAGAAATTATTGTCACACGATACAGATCCTTTCTTGCCAGTCTTTGCTGACATTAGTTCTCCAGTGTGGACTGCAGCATGTTTGTGCTCATGTCATAAAAAGACTTATGAATGCACACTATCATATAAACTCTGAGTTCATAAATTACTTTGTTGGTGCATTTCACAAACTGGCTCTTGAAACAAGATCAGGAAGCTTTAGCTGTAACCTCTCTCTGGACTCCAGTCCTTCCCTGTGCTAACTGAGCAAAGTCCGGCTCATTTAATGCCCACCTTGCATTTTTCCACTATGCCAATACATAGCAGAGAAATAGCAACTGTGAGGGAGGGAGACAAATGAGAGTGGGGGTGAAAAATGACTGTAATGCAGAGGACTAAAAGTGCAGGACAAGAAAAAATAAATAAATAAAGGAGTAGTGTTGGAGGACACCAAGAGAGTTTAAAAATTTACTGACTTGAAATTTATTTACTTTTTCATTCATAAAGTAAAGCACATTGCTTTTAGGTTACTCTTGAGTTTGGTTTACTTCCTCAATAGATACAAGTCTTATTTTAAAAAAATTAAAATCTAAATGCATTATTTCACCAACAAACAAAGCAACAGTAGTCATTAGTCAAATGTTTGTCAGGTGGCTGTTTTTTCTGTTATTTTAGTCTTTTTTTATTCAGAAGAAAAGGTTCCCTTTATTACGTTTTACCAATGATAATTATCACTCATAAATTGCTACACAGGGAGCAAAAAGTATGAAAAAATAGCTTAAAAGTATTTGAACATTTAAGAACTTAAACATTTTTATTTTATTTTTATCACTTCTCAGTTAAAAAAACTTTGGATCAAGTAGTCATTTCAGTTCTGTTTCTTTGGAAGTTTTCTTTTAAGTTTTATTAAAACATTTGTTGCACCGAGGGAAGGATTCAGAGGATTTTGTTTTTATAAGAGTCAGTATTGCTATGAAATGATACCATAAAATCTAAGTATGTTTACTGTATTCTGTTATTATAGAAAAAAAACCTAATTTCAAGACAGACTTGGTAGCAGGCTTTCATAGACAATGAGGATGAGATATGACACTTGTTTAAATAATCTCCTCTTTGTATTTGCATGTTTTACTGCTCGCTGCATATAAGAAACGTAAATTTTCTTCATAAAAAAAAGATTCCAGTGATCTAATGGATCACTAAAAGATAAGTCACTGTGTTTTACCTTCTGCTTACAGGGGACTTTTGATTTTGACTATCCTCTTGGAACAAGCAGGCCACAGACCCCCAAACCACTATATCTTGCCCCCCAACTCTTGTCAGCATTGAGCTGAATGATATATATGTAGCCTGAATTATTTAGACCGTCACTTATGCATATTTAATGCAGCAGTGTCCTTTTTCCCTTTTATGGCACTGTGAAATACCACTGTCTCTCCTTCTCTGCACCTCTGAATCACTTGTCTTTCTTTGGAGCCAGGTTCTAGCTCAGCAGGAGCTGTAGCAGCTCGTCATTCCACGGGGATGGAATAGCTACCTACAGCTTAGACTTAGAATGGGCAACATATTGAACATAATGAATATATTTCCACATAAGATAAATTAAGGGAGTTGTTAATGAACCCAAGGCTAGCGTTGTATTTTCCTTTTTTTTTCGCTGACAGGATTTTTTGATGGCCATCTTCAACACAATTCAAACACCCGTGAGGTTGAAATGATTCTTTATCAGAAATATTTTAACAAATGTTCTATTTTCTGCAAACATGAATAAACTGACTGTGAAAGAAATATAATTTTAATATTTTTCTTTATGAAGACATAATGAGAGTGCTAAAACAATTATAACACCCTTGGCTCAATGACTCTTGCTAATTCTTGTCCAGAAACCAGTGAGGTGAGCTATCTACAGTAAATACTTTTCTACCAAAAGGTACAAGCAGTCACATCTATAGATATGCATATGTGCTGGACTGAAGCATAGGAAATATACAACATACAACATGGTGTATGCTATGTTGCAAAGTCCAAAAGGCAAATCCAAAACACAAACCTGCACATCAGTTTCTTCCAGGTGGAACAAATGACAAGGAGAAAATGTTAGGATTATACATATACTCATCATGTGACCAGACACAGTACACAACTGTTATAGAAAACAACGCTGTGTGGATGTTTTAGCAATGACACATCTACATCAACACTGCAATATGCTGCAGCAACAACCATGTTATTTTTAACAATGTAGTGTTTACATGGTACGTAATGCCAAGAACAAAAAGGAGTTCACCACTGATACACAGCTCTAACAGGACACATCAAAAAGACAAACAATGGCAACATCATGTATGCATTAAAGTGCCTCAATTATGCCAAAATACCATAGCAGTGTAGACAGAAGGATTTTTTTAATGTTAGTGTTGCATTACTTCTATGTAACTGTTGTTATTTATGTGTATATATGAGGTATTTGTGACATTTCAGAGTTGCTTTACGTAAATAAAAATCCATAGCATAAATATAGCTTTAGATCATAGTATCAGATGTGTAAAGAGTTAATGTTGAGACATTATTTTATGACAACCACATATCTCAACTTTCTATAGAAATGCAAAACAAATACACAAAGGTGAGATGGATATTAATTATTTACATCTGGACAAAAAGGTGCGAATGTTTTGTAAGCAATATCTTTTGCATTTCTCGATGAAGAGCAGAGTAAATATTGTATGTAGGTCAAAAAGATAAATGATAGGTCAGTGAGCTGCAGCCTGCCTGATATGTTTATTTACTTATCTTTTTTTCCAAGCATTATCTGTTTCTTCTGGCATGATTTAAAAAAAAAAAATTCTGTCAGCAGCCTCCTTGAGTAGCAGCGATACTCATAGACAGGTGAACTGCCGGCTCTATGGTGGATTCTGACATTTTACTGAAGCTTTCAGTAGCTTAGTCAGAAAATAAAACAACAAGAAGTCACTGACTTGGTTCCAAAGCACTTTAGTGCAGTTATGGAGCCAAGCTGCATACACAAAGAGGAAAAAAAATCTGAAAATGGCTCACTGGAGCATATATGGTTTGCAGTAAATTTTATACTGTATATTCTGTATTAAATAAAAAAAATAACATTTTATTTAAAAGTATTTTTTAACACTGGTGAGTAGAACATGAAGTAGTAGATTCAAATAACAGGGGACACTGTGAAGTTATAATCCTCTTGTGCCAACACTATTGCTTTTCTTGTTAGCTAGTCACCAAATGTTAAAAAAAATCCACTTGCTTTGTTGGTGACATCCATGATTTATATTTTGAAATCTTTTGCTTTCGATACTCCAGGGCTGTATGTTCTCATTAAGACTTTTTAAATAATTTGATCAAAACAAGATTTTAGAATCTGAAGGTTGTCAAATCTTGTGGTTTGTGGTATTTACATGATGTCTTCATGTGTACCATTCTGTCTTGTGCCCAGTCATGTGTGCACAAGGTTTACAGGCCAAGGATAAAACCGGCTCCAGCGACCCATATGTCACTGTCCAGGTGGGCAAGACTAAACGCAGGACGAAGACCATCTTTGGCAACCTCAACCCTGTCTGGGATGAGAAGTTCTACTTGTGAGTGTTCTCTAATTATTTGGCATCTTTCTAACCTGACAATTGTAAGATTTTGAATTATCTGTTTCAGAACAAACCTAAGACATTAGTAAATGTAATTAACTTTCAGCTGATTAAAGAACAGTAACACCTACTGCCATTTTGGAGATGAAGGCTTTATTTTTCAGAAAGCTGGTTTTGTTTCACATTTCCGATTTTATTTTATTTTTTAACACAAGCTTACACCCTTTGGCCAGAATGTGTCTGCAGTAGCCACAGTAATATCACCTGTAAAGTTCCAAAACACCTTCCTGCCTCTCTTTCCATATTTTGCTTTATTTTTGGCTCTTTAATTATTTGCCGCACAGCTTCATATAAAACCATGCATCCATTTTGAAAGGGTTGC
This sequence comes from Kryptolebias marmoratus, assembly GCF_001649575.2. Taxonomy (NCBI): domain Eukaryota; kingdom Metazoa; phylum Chordata; class Actinopteri; order Cyprinodontiformes; family Rivulidae; genus Kryptolebias; species Kryptolebias marmoratus. The sequence goes on from NC_051444.1 coordinate 14,142,299, forward strand.
CAGGTTATCTAGCTCATTTGAAAGCAAAATAGATTGTAGTGAATACATCTGAGTTTCTAGGAGACTAATTCAAACTTTTACTTGATTCCTAATGAAAGGCTTCATAAACCTTTTGAGAAAGTTGCCATGGTTACCATTACAGACGTCGTCATTGTTGAGAGGAATGTCAGCTAAACCGGTTTGAAAGGGAAAAGTCAGATTTCCTCTCAGGAGCTGCTCAACTACCTAGAGTTTTGTATATATATCTGTGTTTGCCTCGAGCTTTTAGCCATTATTCAGGGGCACTTCATGGATGCTTTTCTTCCCTTAGAGCCAGTCCAAGAAGAAAGATCAAAGCTATACAAAGCTTAATTTATATTAAAAAAGGACAGTATGCCATTATAGGTCTGATATTCTGCTGTTCTAGACTAGAATTTTAAAACAGAAACATAATGTAGATTTGTCTTATGTGTGACACTGAGCCATTATTTGTCTATTTTTTGGTTAATTTCTTTTGTCTTTCTTAACTCAACTGCAATCTCATGCTTATAAACTAAGCAATAGATAACAGCTGCTGAAGGATCTGGGAGTTTTTCTTTTACGTTAAAACAAAGCAAGATTATTTTGTTTCATTTGTAGTTCCAGTGCCAGTACAGGCCTACTAGCTTAAACATCCCATATTTCTTTTTGTCAGCACAATTTAATGTCCATGTGGGCTTCTGTCTCTTCTTGAAATGAAACTTTTTAAGCTAAAGCTGCTGTAGTTATAGATAATTCTTTGCTTACAAACTATGGAGATTTTGTTTGTCCAGACGCGGCTCCACACCTGTAAAGAGACGCCTGTGGTGGCTGTAATAAAACTCTTTTCCATTACTACAGGGATGTAGATTAATAGAGCGATACATTACTGTGTGCTTGGCAGAGTTTCCAGCACTAGTGCAGCAGTAGCTTGTGCCTTCCCACCCAGAAAGGGATTAGTTAAAATAAATACCACAGACAGGGTTTCTCTGTCAAACTCAAGATGTGAGCTGAACAAAATTAAACCTGTTGCTTTATAATTCTGGTCGAAACTGATACTGTATGCTATGGTAACTTTTCTCTGTTTAATAGTGTCATTATTGAGAAAATGCTGCATATATACAAAAAGGACCAAAGATGATCATTTCACAGAAAAAAAAGAACAATTCTCACACATATTTAATGCTCATAGTTTTTTTTAAGACCTTTTATCTGTTTTGAGGTGATCAAAGTGTGATTAATAGGAGACTAAAATACAGAATGCTTTAATTTGCATGACTTGTTCTCCATTTGAAGGCTCAGTAAGTTTGAGTGTCTGAACGCAAATTTATGCTGCAGTTGTGAATATGTCTGCCTTTCTGGTCTGCTGAATACCTAAGCCTGCTGAGCTGTCATTGAAAGTGCTGCTGTAACTCCAAGTTTTCTGTGTTGTTGTGATTGTCTTGACCTAACATTATCATCCTCCAACTTAAAGTGAATGTCACAACGCGACTGACCGCATAAAGGTGCGCGTCTGGGACGAAGACGATGACATCAAGTCAAGGGTGAAGCAACATTTCAAGCGCGAGTCGGATGATTTTCTGGGCCAGACCATCATTGAGGTCCGCACGCTCAGTGGAGAGATGGATGTCTGGTACAATCTGGGTATGTTACCTGTTGATCAGGAAAGTTGTATGTATTTATTGTCCTGAGGAAAAAAAAAAATAGTTTCATAAACTGTTACAGTTTTGGACATGTTAAAAGCTGGTGGTAACAGTGACATCCACCATTTTTCAAAGAAATCTTCAAAAGAAAAAAATTATTAACAAATATGGTAAAAAAAAAATGAGTGTAATTTATCAGATTTATTAATGCAAAACCACAGAATGCTGAGATGGAGAAAAATGCATAAAGTACAAACTCACAATCAAAGTTTTCAATTTTGATAATTTAGACATGATGCCAAGAACCATAAAAATGTCTTTAGCTTTCTAGCAAACCATCATCACCTTTATTGGACATTTCACAGAGTTTACATATGAATATAATGCATATGCTGGTGTACACTTTTCTGTGACACTTAGTCACACAAATAGCATATGCTGTTTAGTTATGTTCATCGTTACTGTCCATGCACAAACCATCATTCACTGTCTCTGCTTTCATCCATCATGCTGCATGAAGTTGAATGGCATCAGAATCAATGCTCTCATTTCTGTTAAAGTACCATGACTGGAAGGGTTCTGTCTTTGTTTGCCTCTTTAGCTAAAAGCAAGCAATTTGCGGTGATAGTGACCCCTGCCCACTGCTGCTGAATGAATGTTTAAAAAGGCCTTTGCTGCTGTGGGTGTCCACCCCTTCTCTCTAAGCCTCTTCAGCTCCTCTTCAATCTGCAATTTTGCATCGGTAGCGCCATTCTCTGTCACTTTGTTGTGTTATTATTTTTCACTTGCCCGTCTCTTGACCAACTGACTCATTTGACAAAGAAAAGAAGAATTGAATCTAAGTGCATGCAGAGTAGGGGAAGATGGTGTTGGTGGTAGTGTGTGTGTGCCTGTGTATATGGGGTGGGGGTGGGTTAAAAGCCCCATAGCTGTGACATTATTTGCTCTCTAACCTAAATGATCACTTCTGCATTATCTCATCTGTGTATAAGGTCATATACTCTAAGTTTAAACGTGCCAATCTTTGACAAATATTAAAGGTTTGGTTGTTGTGCCTTAAAAACGGCAAAACTGTGAGCTCAGAGATGTCGTCATTTGTTTTTTGTCATTTAATCATTGTATATCAATCTCATTAAAAGAGTTACATAGACAATATTGATGGATTGGAATTTTAATCTCTTAGTGCTTTATTTCATTTTTTGTTAGGTTGTCAAGGACAGGTTTCCTTTGAATAGTCAACGTTCTTTTGCTGACTGAGAACACTTTTAAGTGCTTGAACTTTCTTTTCTTGCTCAGCATAATAAAATGTCTATATATTCATGTTTTTTTTTTTTACTTTTCAAAAGTTTAACTTGTTTAACCAGCTTTGTGACGAAAAAATGTCACAGTAAAATGATAAAGCCCTGCAATGAAAAACAGCAAAATGTCACACCATCAGAGATTGTACTTGGTGATTTGAAAACGATTTGAGGAAATGTTTCTTTTACTTTTACTTATGTTTTTAAAACCTTTAAGGCTGACTTTCCGGTGACTTTTTTCATCTTTTTGTGAAACAGATAAAAGGACTGATAAGTCTGCAGTATCTGGTGCCATCAGACTCAAGATCAGCGTTGAAATGAAAGGAGAGGAGAATGTGGCTCCTCCTCATGGTCAATACACCTGTTTACATGAGGTAATTCTCTTACCTTGTTTGTGTGATTAAGTAGATTTTTTTGCAGACAGCTATAGCAGTGATATATGAACACACAATTGAAGAAACATCTCTTTAATGTTGCTATGTTATCTCCTGTTCCACTCAACAGAACCTCTTTCACTACCTGACCGAAGTGAAGAACAGCGGGGTGGTGAAGATCCCGCAGGTGAAAGGAGATGATGCGTGGAAGGTCTACTTTGACGACGTGTCTCAGGAGATAGTGGATGAATTTGCCATGAGATACGGGGTGGAGTCCATCTATCAGGCTATGACGTTAGTACCACCCTGATCTATGGCCTTTTCCCTCATCAATCTGTCATTGTCTCATTGAGCAGAGTGGAGGGGAGAATGGAATAAGAGAAGGAGAGCAGAAGAAGTAGAGGTGTTGTAAAGTTGTCTCCTCAGCAGAATTGGAGCTTGAAAGACAATCGAGCTCCTCGGTTTGATTGATTAGTTGTTGGTTGGCAGAAAAAAGAAGAAAACTTTTAACCAGTCTTGGTCACATTGATCGCAGACATACACAAACAGCCTTGTTTCCCTCTCTGGCTTTCTCTGATCAACCATAACTCTGTCAAATGTCCATTTCTTTGTTTTTTGTTTCTAAACAAACCTACACACACAGAACCATGCATAAACACAGGTACACTAATGTAAAAAAAAAAAAAATATAACCTCATATTGATCACTGTCATACAATGCTCTTCTAACACTGACGTGTTGAAGTAATGTTAGCTCTGCAGGACTCATGCAAGTTTCTACTGTATTCTCTTCTTATTCTCACCAGTAAACTGCACTTGACTTACACATTTAGTCTTTTTTATATTCTAAAGAGATCTACATCAAATAGCTCTGAGTTATTTAAATCTTCCATTAAATACAGTATAAACTGTATTGATAGAGAGGTTATCATTAAAACTTTAAGACCATTGTTTAGCAATAGACAAGTATTTGATTGTGCAGTCATTAAACTTTAGCTTTTTAAGTCTTTCTAACCAGTATCTGGAAACTTAAGGCATTTTAAAAACCAAATAACAGATCTTGGTCCAAATCCAAACCCTTGTGCAGTCTTAGATTAATTATTAGATAATATTAAAAAAACTTTTTCTTAATGATACACATTTTTTTCTCACCTTTACAGAAGTCCATTTTAAGCGGCACAGCTTTTACAGCTTTTATAGTAGTTGCAATGTGGCCTTGGCTGTGGTTTACAGCAGGACTGAACTTACAACCAGAGAAGTTAGATCGCAGAGAGGTGAAAACACCAAAGTCTGATAAAGCACAACTATAACTGAGTGAGTTATTCATACCTTTGAATAGAAATTAATGTCTAGTATGTTTGGTGCATTGGCATACTGTGATTTGATTCTGAAGTGTTCTTTTACCATCTAAATCATTACCCAACTGTACTTTTCAACTTTTTCCCTCCTGGAGATTGCACTTGTATGGCAGTTCAAGGAGCTGATTTTATAATTAGCTGCTGCCTCAATAAATCAGACAGTAATTAGGAAAAGATTGTGTTGGCAAATTAAATGGAAGCTTTATCTCACATTTGTGCTTTCATCAAAATTCCTATAATTTATTTACTGAAGAACTCTGAAAGATGGAACAAAACTGAGAAACCGATTTTATTAAAGTTCTTCTTTTTTTTTTTTGAGTAAAAAGATTTTTCTTGAGCAGATCTTTTGACGTGTTGTGTATTTTGTAGTGAGTTTTATTACTCATTTTCCATTAGGCCCCAAGCACGTTTGATGCCCCTCTCAGCAGCTCCTTTATCAATTCCCCTGCTCTCCCTGCAGAGCCATCATGTCATTGGCATTCCTTTTAGCCCTGCAAAGCTGCTTTTAACCATTTATAATTTTTCAAGATACTGAGCAGCTTGCATTAACAGCCACAGAATATCCTTCCAAGAAATGAGTGCAGCAGCAGCAATGCCATGATTGTATCGTGAATATCTTTGACATGTTTAATTGTTTTGGTGCTGTAAACTGGTGTGGACTCACTCAGTGATGTGTTATTGTTACAATGTGACAGTATATAGCAGTGTATGAGGAATTGGGATTTGTTTCAGTGCAGACAAGCAAAGCAGTAAGTGGCTTTATTACCAGTTTTATTAGGTGGAATAAATGCTTTAGGCTTGAACCTTGTTTTAAGCTTGGCGTTTTTCATATCAACAAATATTAGGCTTCATCAGGAATTTATGAAAGGCCTTTTTCTCCCCTCACAAAGCATTGACTCCCAGTCACTGCTGGCATGACGGCTGCATAAATCAAAGCAGCTGTGAGGACTTACTCTTCCTCCTGTGCCCTCCACAACAATTGCCAAAATACGCTCCTTTATGTCCACATTTCCTCATCTCACTCCATCACCACTCCCCACTTCCCTCCCACCCCCACCCACCTCCAAAGCCTCCTCCTCAGTCTTCATTTCTCAGAATCTTTTTTTTTTTTCATTTTGCCCAGCTGTCTGAAATTGTAAGATGTAATGTGAACACATTTCGTAATGCATCTCATCCACTGGTAAAAACCCCGAGCAGGAGAACACTGGGTAACACAATGCATTCTCTTTTGAAAATTGGCTCAAGAGATCCAGCTCTAAAAGCACCATGGGAATTCAGCGGATGTCATCATCACTCTCTTTGCATCACTCTCTTTCCTTTGCCTAACTCCAAGTGCTTCTGGGCAATTTGGAGGCTGAAAGCAGAGTAATTAAATAGGCCTTCCAATGAGAACATGTGTGTGTTTGTGTGTTGTGAACATGGACCCTACAAGGGAGGGGGAGAAAAACTGTAATCATTACTGCACATAACTTTCTGTCTTTATGAAACAATGACTCACTGAGGAAGATATTCTTAGTCTCAGAACCTATTTTTTTTTCCAAGCTTAGCATTCCTCTTTGAGGTAAAAACTTGTTTTGTTCAGTCTTTAAAGTATTTATGAAGGAATCCAGAGATTACATAATTCCTACATCACAAAAGCCATAGAAACAAATCATTGAAAATTTATGTTGCTAAGCTTCAAAAATGAAAAACAGCTTTTGTTCCTTCTGGTCTTTTAAAGTAGAAGAATGTAAGCTAAATGTTTGCATAAAAAGCGTAGTGTTATTAGAATACAGCTGCTGCTCTGGTGTTGAGAAGTTCATTTGAAATAAGAGTGTAGGGAAATCTGTTAGACATAATGAGCATTTAAACAAAGGCAGTATTTCATTTGTTCAGCCTACTTTTTCTGTCGTTAAGCATTCAGTGATTAAGATAAAGTCCAATGCATCCAGATGTTTGGTTGCTATGGGTCATGCCAGAGGCTCATAAGGAAGCCCTGGTGTAATTTTTCATCTTCAATAACTATAAAAAAGACAGAACATTATTTATAAATTTTATTTATCAATATAAATAGTCTTTTTTTTGCTGTATAAATGCAAAAGAAAAAAAAGCATGCAGTCCTTATGTCCAGTGTTTTTTTTTTTTACAGATCAAATATTAGGTAGGAGGCATTCAACATGGCTTGTTAGGCAGCAAGATAATGTGTTAAAATGAGCATCTGCTCTTCATTTATGATTTTTTTTTATAGTTAAGCCAGGTCTTTTAGGATTCATAACTTAGTTTTGGATGAGCAGCACTATCAAAGAAATGTTTTAAAAAAGGGATCATTGATGACAAATTAAAAGTAACATAATTGTAAGTGCATCTACTGGCTGAAAAAAAGCCATTTGACTTGCTTGGGCTGCTAGCAAATGCTTTTTTTTTTCAGTTGTCCAAAATGATTCCTGACTTCTACCTGATCAAAACCGTGAGCAGTGAAGGTGTTTACTCACAGTGCTGAAATCCTTCCCCAGACAACCGAACTCCCATTCGCACCTTGACATGCCACTCAAACATGTGACCTCAGTGTGCTAATGATCCCACAAGAGGTTTAAACACCCAGGACACCGCTTACAGTCAGCTACAACTGAAAAAGCCTTTCAGATGAGAAAAAAAAATGTCCTGAAGTAGCTCGAGCATGTCTAGTTACCTTTGTTTAGCGCTCAGATTTGCCTTGACCCAAACCACTGATAACCTTTGCAGACAATACAGTTGTCTCTCCTACATTAAGGGGTCTAGAAGTCACAGAGTTAAAAAGCAGCAAACGACAGAAAAGAAGGAAACCTAATACAATGTATTCAGCAGTGCATACGCCCTCCTTCAATCACAGGACCCCTTGATTTACTGTTATACTGATTATTCCATCCACTACTCTGCAGTCTCATGTCATTAGTAGCACTGGTTATACAGCTTAGATTTATGACATCATTTGTTATGGTCACTGAAGACATTTTTTTGCTACATTAACAGGGCAGTAAGGAGTACTCATGTCCTAACTCTTTCAACAGAGGTAATTGTCCAGAACATTAAAATAAATCTGCTCAAAGGAAACAGTCTGAAGGTAAAAATATGAAATAAATACAGTTTTCTTGTATTTAAGACATTTATCCAATTGATGAAAACAAAGGTAGTGGTTTTGAAGGGAGATGATGTGTTTTTCTCTTACTCTCTGGGTGTATTTACTGCAGGCTGATACCTGTTTATTCTCCTCTGCAGGCATTTCTCTTGTCTATCCGCCAAATACATGTGTCCCGGTGTGCCAGCAGTGATGAGCAACCTGCTCGCCAATATCAATGCCTACTTTGCCCACACAACTACCACCACCACAACCACTGCCTCTGCTTCTGACAGATTTGCTGCCTCTAACTTTGGGGTGAGTACACCTGTTACTGTCAGCTGCTACATCTGTTAAACCTTGCTAACATTTTTCTTATCTTTTTCACAATTTTACACTTCTGAAATCACTCAGTTTGAGTTATTTTTATTATTTTTTCCCCCCTAAAAATGTTTATGCATTAAAAGTCACCTCAGAAGTTTGCCAGTGCTTTCCATTTCAACTTTTAATAAGCTAATGTTGCAATACCTCATATAATATTTCTGTGGCAGCAAGCCAAGTTTGGCAATGTAGCAAAACAGCTAAATTTTGTTCCAAGAAGTAAAAATGAATCACTGCAGACAGGCAATGCCACAGACCAGGCAGTGTTATAAATTTTTAGGCTTTGTGCTTCAAGTAGAAACTAAATTATTAAATTCTGATCCTAACAGAGGGAGAAATTTGTCAAATTACTGGACCAGCTGCACAACTCATTGAGGATCGACCTTTCTAAATATCGGGTATGTAGGATGTTTTCTGCATTTGTTGTATCTGTGAAAAAGAAAAAAAAAAGATATGTTATATTTGCATTGCTAAACTTATATTTCCCTTAAAATGTGCAAACTGCAGTGGGGAAATATGAGTTTTCTTCTCTGATTATTATTTGCATCTTCAAAAACTGACTATTAACCCTTTTTTAAGAAATTCTACCCTATTTGGCTCCTTTTTGACATAAATGTGTGTTATTTGCCAGCTTTTATTCAGAACAGGCCTCAAGGTAGAATCAACTCTATTTACATCATAATGTCTAGTTACTACATCTGGCATGGAACAATAATACAGTTGCACTTGTTTTGAATGCCAAGTGGGCGTCTTCTTGCTTTTCAAACACTGTTGACTGAGCTCTCCTCCTTCCTGGATACGATTTTGTCTGCATATTGCCAACATTTCGGAATTATTAAAAGTTAAGGGCAAAGGTATTTTAACAAATATTAGAAATATTATGTAATAGAGTAATAGCCAATTACTATTTATTAATATTTTAAAAAGTACAACTTGAGCTAATGTATTATGTGAAATATTCATGCTACTTTAATATTAAGAGCATCTTGCTAACATCTCTGAACTCTGCATGTGTGTTTGTTAGCGTACTAATCATGAACTGATGGCCCATGGGCCAAAACTGGCCTGTAGGCTTCTTACATTTGGCCCACAAAGTATTAAATTATTCTTGCTTCAGCTATTTGGCTGTTTATCTTTGTGTATGCAGTGGGCTGCAAGAAAGGCTAAAATGCTATAAACTGTTTCAAGTTTAGTTTTAGGAACTCTTGTTTTTCTACTGATCTTCGCTTACTCCTTGATAGGTTTTCTTTGGGGTTGTTTTGTAATTGGAAACAGGGAAGAAATATTTATTTCATTTTTGTTCCTCTCAAGTGAAAAAAAAAACTAGCTTTGTATTTTAACACCTGTTTTGGTGCTCTCAAAATTCTCATATTAGCTTGGTTTCTGAAAAAATAAAGGTAAATCAACTTTTATTGTAATTTTTAACATTTTTTTTAACTATATACTTTTCAAATAATAAAATAACATGGTAAATGCCATCTTTTTATGGCAACAAGGATATAAATAAATAAAAGTGACAGGCCATTATTACCTAAAAGATGACTAATTAAAGGCTGGCTTCAACAATGTCTGCTTTTAAAAAAATGTACCTTGAGTAAATTTTATTTCTCACCTTTATGTTCAGGTTGAACTGGATTTGTTTTGTTGTTTTTTATATGAAAGAATTGTATTATTTCTTCTTTAATAATGAGCCAGCTATGTTTTTTTTCTGCTGTAGATGTTAACGGTTCTGTGCATGTTTCAGTGGTTCAGCTGCAGTATCATCATTAAATCATAGTTACATATAGGCACTACAGAAACAGGGAGCGATGAGGAGATGCTAACTTCAAGGTCTTTCAGCTCTGAAACCATGTTTCCAGCAGGAAAAGGCAGGTCAACATAATTTATCACAACATCATACGAAAAAGCCTGAACATGTTAGTGCAATAAGTGTCTTTATTATTGTTAACAGCTTTTATTGATTTGGTTATTGGATAGAAGAGAGGAATCGATCCATAAAAAAAAATAAAAAATATTTGTAGCTCTATTGTAACTGTGTTGAAATGGTCTGCATTATCTTTCTACATGCTTCCAATATTTTGACTAATAACACTCTTTTGAAATGTAAGGATGTATTGGTATTTTATATATAAAAAAAAAAACAGGCATGGTAAAAGGTCATCTGTCCGTGGGGTCACTCACACTCTATATATGGGATAACATCAGATCATTTACCACGGTAATTAGTGCAGTGATTGTAGATGAATGATAAGCCTCAGGCAGCACCACTTTGAGCTTTATATAGAATTATCTGGTTGACTTGTCACACCAGTACCACAAATGTGTTTGATGTCACCTGCTGTCACCTTTATATAAGGATATGATGAATTCTTAAGCTTCATGGCATTTGTCACCACCCCTTTCATCATGTTATTGTTTGTGTATTGTGCTGTGACAGAAAATTTATCTGCTGAGGTTAAATGGAAGCAGGTCAGGAACATGGAACAGCAACACAAACCAGCCTAATCTTTTTTAGCTATGTGCTTATACTGTTTAACAATGTAACATGATCAAGATCTTGTTTAGGTGTGGTAATAGTATTAAAAGATTTATGTGAACCAGAGAAATTTTTGATGGCACAGTGTGAGGTGAGGTCACTAATCATTACTGCAAGAGATATTCATGGCCTCAAATATCAATACATTAATGATAGACACAATTAAAAATAAAACTTCTTAAAATAATTGTCAGTAAACACTCTCCATATCTGAGTGCAAACTAAATTAAGGTATTTAAAAGAAATGGAAACTTGTGGTCTAATTACTTAATGCTTAAATTCTTTTGCAAATCATCGGTAGTGCATGCTGCAGTTTAAAATGCCTTTTTAATTTGCTTGCAATTAAAAGCCAACACCCATGAAAATCATTGAACAATATTCCTGAACTTATAATATATGAAACTATTTGTTAATAAAACAGAAGATTCAGATTTAAAAACATAAAAAAAATGTTATGAACTTGAGCTCCAGAACATTTTAGGAATCTGTCAGCATTGACAAATAGCAGCTCATTTCCTAGAGGAATCCCAAAGGAGTTACCACTGTTAGACACTACAAATACCCATTTGCCCTTCGTAGACACACATATACATGATGCAAACATTTGCTCCTTTTCTTCTGACTTTGATTGACAGATACAGTCATAGGAAGAAAGAAAGTCTCCCCCTCTAATTCTAGTGAGAGAATTGAAGAAAAGTCTAATTATTTTTTTCTTTCTTTTTTAGTCTACTTCTAGTGTTTTATGTATATACTGTAATAAAAATGATCTAATTATTACCAAATCTAAAATTATCCAAACCTGACCTTAAGTATACAAAAAGCACACAGCAGATTCCAGACTTTCACCTGCAAGCCTTCCAAACAAGCCGTTCTTGTTCAGTCTTTTTCTAATTGTCTAATGAACTTTAACCTCTAATCTGCTAACGGGGGCTTGAAAAGTCTGAGATGTAGCTCTTGTTTTTGCTTTTTTTGTCATTTCTCTGAGCACTGCATGCTCTGACCTTGTCTTGAATTTGCTGGGTTGTCCACTCCCTGGAAGACTGGCAGCTGTCTTAAATGTTTTCCACCTGTGAAAGATTTTTTCCCACTGTAGACTCCAGATGGTTTAGAAATGACCTTATAACCCTTTCCAGATTGATGGGCAGCAACAATTGCTTCTCTGAAGTCATTACTGATGTTTTTAGTATTTGACAATGTGTTAACACACACCTGTGCTTCAAACCAGCAAACTGCTAAAGCTTCTGCTTTTATGGAAGTGGTCACACTGATGATCACCTAATTAAGTGCATCTGATCAGCAGCACCTAGCTGCTATTTTCCCTCTTAAAATCTAGTGAAGCAGCAATTTTTTAAAATACAGCTCCTCCATTTTGGCTTTGTTCTTGTGTAATAAATACAGTAATGACTTGGTGGAATTTGATGTGTGTTTTTGTACACTTAAAACATAAAACCCAAGAATTGACAAAAATACTTTTCCCCCCTCACCATTACTCTACGTGTGTGTGTAAATCCGCACAGTGCAGTGCACACTAAGAAACTGAACAGTTGACATATGTCTCTCCACACTTTCCCTCACTGGCAGCATGACACATAAACCCAATCTGAAAGATGACCCAATCGTCTTTTAATGTGGCACAAAAGGCAACACGCTGTTGAAGTGGGGATAGCTTTTGTTGCTGTTCTTTGCCACAGATCTCTGTGTGAAGCCACAAGTGAATACAAAGACACACATGGAAAACTGCAGATAATAAAGCGGGCCTTTTGAACGGACAAAGAAAAGAGCAAACACCCAGCATGATTGATAGATCTTTTTGGAGACATAATGAAGTTCCAAGCGGTGACAGTGTAATAAAGACAATTTGGGGAGGAAAAAAAGATGGATGCAACAAGCAAGTTGACAAAAGAATTTGGGGTAAAGAAGGAAAGAAGAAAAAAAATAGGTGAATAATGAAATACATGGGGGGTAACACTGAAGGAGAGGAGGTTAAAGAAAAAAGAGAAGGCTTCTTTTATTGTGAGATGGTCTGTCTGTCTGGCAGTGACACGTTCACCCAGAAAACCCACAGAATATCACATTGGCTTCACCTGCCAGCACTGCCCTGCTGCTCTCTTGTCAAAACTGCTACAGACCAATGGTTCACACACACGCACACACATCCACATCTACACACAGTTCATCCTCTCTCACTTTCAGTAGCCGTCCCATAGAGCCGACCTGCCACTTTTTCACCATAATAAGATTCAGATCTGGCTGCTCCGCTCACTCACCATATGGATTTCCCTATAATGACATTCTGAGGGAGATTGAGTTTGCTTTTGTAAAAACAGAGGGCTCGAATCAGCAGAGAGGGAGCCGGAGTGCAGCTGCTGCTCCACATTTTGCTACATATGCGTTTCTTCTCTCCCGACTTTACTCCTACAGCACTGATACATGGTGACACCTTGTATAGCAAGTTCGTCTCATCTGGGATATGCACGTTTCTCTGGGTTTAGCGTAAAATCTCAGAGAATGCTGTACTTGGACTGTTGGTTAAGTTTGGGCAGTTTGATTTAAGGTGATGTTTGCTTAGTAAGCCCCACTGGGAGTTGTGTGCCATTTTCTTAAAATGGGTCTTAGTCGCATTACACTGGGCCATTTAAAAAGCAGTTACTTAATACGAGCAACTGGTTTTAATGTTAGCTCCAGCTGCCTTTACTAGAGTACACAATGTAAGGAGAATAACAGTTGCTCCATTTTGTACCTGTAGCTCTCCACAGCAGCGTATTTAGAGATACTCACCTGTTAACGAAGCTGACTAGGCATCACTTGAACAAAAGACTTCACCAGTAATATTACAAGGTTGTGCAGATACACTGACAGAATATAGTTACAAGGCTTCCCCACAGCCTGCTACAGCAGCATTTATACAGCGATTGTTGTTTTCACAATTCAGACAAGGCAGGCAAATATCATTTTATAACTCTGAGAGAAACAAATTATTTGCAAAACAAAAGCTGCATCTGCAAAGATGTAGGTATTTGGGAATTATCTTGTTCTTTGCAAAGCAAAACTGGCATAATCCAGATCCAGCCCATGGCAATTTATGACAGATGTTGTGAAAATCCAGACAGAGGAGAGACATTTCTTATCACCTCTCACAAATGGGGAAAGAGAAGATTTGTACCAGCTATGAAGAGAAACAGAAGATACTGAAACTCTTAAACTTGTACAGTTATCCCAGTAAAGAAACTTTATTGATGGAAACTACTGACAGAGGGAAAGTTTTCTGTTTGTGTGTCTTTCTGCCTCTCGTGCAGAAGTGGGTCACAGTGGCTGCAGCTATGCATCTCAGTCCTCATGTTTCAGTCTGTCTCTCACCAGATTCCAGTTTCTCCTGGGAGACTCCATGATTTTTCCAAATCAGATTAACTGACACGAGTCTGCATTGTTCTACTTTGGGGTCATCTATCATTTGGATATGTTCAGAAACCATCCAAAGAAATGCTTTTTTGAAAGCCTTTGTATAAGTATTAAGTGAAATACTCCAACGTTTTTTTGGGTCAAACCTGCAAAACTGGGTAAACTATTTTTAGTTGTTTATGTACAGTAGGCACATCTAAATTGCCACACTCCCAATAACAGCTTGGAGCAGATTTTGTTTCAGTGCCTGTTGTAGCATTTTTCAGTGTTGTTTTCTCAACAATTACTATCACAAGCTTGACTGTGACTTTACAGTAAATTGCACGACAACATCAGACCTAAAATCATAAAAGAGTCTTGAAGTGGTAAATGATTTGTTCGCAATTCTTTCGTGTTTTCATCTTGATGATAAGCAGTTACTGCTTCGCAGTTTAGCACTCAGTGCCAGCAGTGGCACAACATAAAATTCAATGTAAACAACAACAAAAACCTCAAACCTCATCAGCATCACTGGCTGCTAGCCTTGTCTCATGATGGACTTCCTGTCATCTTTCTAAGGCAGTGATGATGTTGTCTTTGCAGTTGGCTCAGAGATGGATTCCCTGTTTTTTTAGTTTGCTCATCCGCCGTGTGGGCAATAAATCTTTTGTTCACTTCTTCACTTAGTTCCCATTTTCCAACTCTGTGATTTCAGGAGTGGCAGCAATTTAAGTTAAAGAAAATTGCTTAAAACCATTTTCCCAAGAGAAAGTGCACAGGAGGACAAACGTTTCAATTAATAACCAGCCATTAGGCAAATCATCAATATAAATTTGTCAGCAAGTGTGGTGTTTGACTAGTTTTACGTTCTTTTTTTCTGTTCTGGCGGTACAGGTTTTATAATTCAGATGATCTTCATCAGATTCCCTTTTGCTCTCACTCGTCATCTGTAATCAAAATTACATTTCAAATAGAGCAGAGGTTCAGTATTTTGCAGCAGCCAAAGCGAGTGTCAGTCAGCACTTGACTTTACTTGACTTCAGTAACCATAATTAGAAGATTACTTTCTGATGTTACAGAATCCACTACAACAATGAGCGCTCTTAAAATGCTAAACCGTGAAGCGCTCATTTAAATTCATAACCAAGAGATGGGTCAGACCTCCATTATTGCTGAAAGATAGAACGGCAAATGGGAAAACTTTACAATTTGGAATGCTGTTTCATCTCTTTCTGGGAGGGGATTTCTTATTCTACAAAATACTAATGCTACTTTTACTACCTCTCCCAGAAAAGCAAAAGAGCACAAATTACTTTGACGTAGTGTGGGGATTGCAAAAACCAAGGATAATTATTACATTTTTTTTATATTCACATCACAGACTTTAGCAGCTTCATTCTATTAAAAATTCATTTTGTTAACAGAATCAGTTATATTAGTTTTCCCCCCCTGTTTTTATGCTAACAGCAAAGCAGTGCAGACACAGCATGCTAGTTTTGATAATCTTAGTTTCCATTCAATACCGTCCAGCCTGTGTTGTGCATTTTAAAATTTCTTCTGATTGTCAGCGAACACAACATGTTCTGAAATGCAAGAAAAGGAAAGCATCCAAATATTCATTCACTGTTTGCTAGTGTTTTGATATTCAGTCAGTGCCTTCATATGAATACTTGGGAATTCTAATCATTTATTCTCACTTATTACCCTTCATCTCCTGTAAGAAAAAAAAAATAATGAACCTATTTTTTTTGTTTGTTTTTAGACTCATAGTATTGTTGCTCTCTTTTCTGTTTCTAAACACAGTTGTAGAGCAGATCATTTATATGCATGCATTGTTGCAGTGTTTACTCTTAATGGGTCCTGTTTCTTTCAGCTAGGAGACATTCATCACGAACTTTAAACCACTCAGGATTGGAATAATCATTGCACAATATATAATCAGGGTAGATGGACTGACTTGTTTATATGTAGACTCAACCAGTGGAACATATATGTTTTTATTTACAAGCTACATGTAGACTTAAATGATTTAACAGGCATGGTAAAATATTTTGTCTTTATTACTAAGAATTTATGACTAAATTCAGTGTTGAAATTAAACTAAAGAAGAGGTTTAAATCAATTTTTAACTTGGACTCAGCTATAAAACCAGCTGAATGTTAGCAGGCTATTCCTGCTCACCCAGTGACTTGGAGGCTGACACATCTGGTTGCAAATGATATGATTGACTATTATTGTCCCTGATTGACCTATAAATGCTGTGAGGGATAAGTTTTCTATTTTTATTATTTGTTTACATGTAAACACTTCAGGGTATATTACTGTGCATGTACTGTGTGTGTGAACTGTTGTGTAACGTTTGCCAGTTGAGCTGCTACTTGCCTTGGCCATGACATTATTAGGAGGAAAATAAGACTTCAAATGACATGGTTAATATTTTTTACTGGCTAAATAAAAGTAAGAATATTAATACTGGTATAAAATCTGAAAGCTTCCTCAAAACATTCATAAATTGTTGTGATTATAATACACACAGAATATAAAATCCTCGTTTCAAAGCACGTTTTGACTTTTGAGGAGCCCCGTGGGAGGATATTATATGAGAAATGCAATGTTCTGTGGCAGTATGGGTGGAGAACAAAGGCTGTAAAGAAGTTTGTGGCGTTTTCCTTTTCCTTGTAGAAAAGAAGTCTGATCCCTTAAATATGAAAATTAAAATCAAACTCAAACTTTCACCCAGATCCAAATGATCAAACACATGACATCGGTGGAGTTCATACAAAAAAGCAGTGAAGCAAGCAGCATCAGTGAAGCAAAACCAAAAGAAAAGAAAATATTGATTTTTTTTCATCTGTTTTTTCCATCAGCAGCCAAATATAGCACATTTGTTTATAAGAATGTGTGTCAAGCTTGTTCGCCTGGCAGCTGTTTATTACACTCTCACCTCTAAACTTGACTCTTCCTATTAATCATAAACACAGAGGAAATCCATTGGCATCTCTCAGTGGACTGCTGGCTGTCTGTGGGCCATAAACATTCCATTCACATTGTTTTCTCTTGGTTAGCTCTTAGACCGGTTTCCAGGTACGCAGCTCACGTTCTGAAGATGTCAGGTGAGGGTCCCTTCAGCAGATCTGGGTTGATCTCAGATCTTTTCTTTGCTTTTTCTGTCAAGCCTGAAGCGGCTGTTAGGATTTTGTCCTTTTTTTTTTCCTGACTCCTTCAATGTGAATTTATTGACAGGATTGAGGAACGATACAAAACAAGCAAATTTTATATAAGAGCTCAGCGAGAGTAGAAGTAGTAAAAGGCATGGACCAGCAAAGCCTTCCCTCGGAGCTGTCAGGGCTTTATATGCTCCCCGTCACGCTGCTCTGCACCGCTTGATGACTTCATGGCCCTAAAATAAGAATTTTCATCAGCGGAGACCTCCCTTGTCCACTAAATGATTAGACAGACTGTCATGTTGTTATGATTGCTGGGCATTCCTCAGTAATACATTTTCATGTTTTGGGTTAAATGATGTGATGTGGTAGGTAGAGCTGTGTGACATTATACAGCTGCTGCCAGATAGATGTTTTCTCCTCTCATGCTGTCTTCCTCTCTCCGTTACATTCTAGGATAACTTCCCTGCAGGAAACCCAGAGCGTCTTCAAGATCTTAAGTCTACTGTCGATTTGCTTACGAGCATCACCTTTTTCCGGATGAAGGTAAAGTTTGTGTTTGCGTGTGTGAGAGAGCGGGTTTTGTCTCAGCAGTAAAGAATCTGAAAGGCGTCATGACATCATAGGGTTCTAATTAATAAAAGCGTACATGCTGGAGCTTATGTACAGTATTGCAATAAAGTTTTATACCACTTGTTATTTCTTTACACTTTGCTTCCAAGGAGTTAGACTTTCTTGTAATCTTTTAAAGTGACCTTGATCAATAGTTCTTCAAACATTCTGGGAATCTTTCAAAGTTTTTATTTAAACTTTGGCTGCCTTTTCACTCTTTTTTTCATCTTTGTACCTTATCATGACTGCATATTGTGCAGAGTGTGTTAAAAAAAATAAATAAATAAAAGGTGGATAGGTACAGACCAAAAAAAGAAAAAGTCAGACCTAAAAACTATCTACAGCAGATGAATGAAGAGTCTCTGAAAGTCATGTCTGTAAGAAATAGTAAATATAGCAGTTTGGTAATAGTCTTGTTGGTGCTTAAATGTTTTATGCGTGAAAATTAGTGTAAAAAAAACCCCGCTCCAAGTCATAGAAAAAGCTTTGAAAAACCTTAAAAAAGTGGAGAATGTTGTAAAGACCACCTACTAGACTTCTTGAAAGCAAAATCTAAAGCTATAAGTAATGACTCAAGACTTCTGCACAGCACAGTACATTTGAGTCTTTTATCATAGAGATGCTGTGCCATTGTCTGGGTGAATCATGCACTCACAATGCTGGTCCATGTCATTAGAAGCTCCACACATTCAGTTATTAATATAAACCCACATTGATTTCAGTCTCATTTGAGTCGGGCAAAATCAATTCAGACTCATAACTTCCCAAAACTCCATCCTTGCAACACTACTGACCAATCGAGTAATTTATTATGACACATTTTCTTACATTCAGCATCTACTGCAGCAGTGTCACCCCCGTGTAAGGCATTGACCTGCGTTCCACAATTAACCTTGACAGTTTGTTTAAAAAGCTACTATTACTGCCTAATTTCCTCTCCGTCTCTCAGCATTTACCGTGCACTGACTTGTTTCTGGGAAACAAGAAAAGCTGGACTCTCTCTAGCTGTCTTTTGGTGGGTGCGTGCACTGGAGCACTGAGGCATAACTGAGATGGCAGCTGTAGGCATAGGAATGAAAACTGTCACTTTAGGTCATCAAAGCTTTCACTCTGTGCCAATGCTGAGCCCTGCTGTATGTACATTATGCACCAGCACTCACACACCGTAGCTATAGTGTTACTATACAATAACCTGCACATGTTCCTAGATGTCAGGCTGACTGATTTCAATTAAGATATATTTATAATACATGTAAGTGGCTCTTTTTTTTTTTTTTTTACAAGAAAATCATATCTTGATATAAAAGCTTCAAGCATACAGTATGTAACATACATGACATTGCTACATGATAAATGGATCCAATTTACAGTAAACCCAAGTTTGAATATTGTTAAAATACAATAGCCTAAATTATAAAGAACCTGAAACGGACATTTGGATACATGTGCAAGTGACAAAATATTTGTTTCACATCGGTGTCTCAGATTTCTTCATTTCGTTATTTCTTCTACAAATGCAACATGTCCAAATTCACTTTTGTTTCTTTTAAAAGACCATTTTTATATTTGTGAAACCCATAAATTATGGTTCTGGTGTCTTTATTGCGTTAATATTGCACAGAAGTACAAAACAGCCTTACGAAAATTTGCAATTTTTTGTTTTGGGACAAAAGTAACAAGGACTAAATTTGATACAATCCAAAGTCAGTGGGGAGAGATTCATTTATATCCTTTCCTGTAAATGTGGAACTGAAGTGCACTATTTGAAGAATTATTATATTGTACAAGTTGTTCACAGATCAAAACAATGTGTGTGTCTGTGTTTGTACAGGTACAAGAGCTCCAGAGTCCACCCAGAGCCAGCATGGTGGTGAAGGACTGTGTGAAAGCTTGTCTCGACTCTACGTACAGATACATTTTTGACAACTGTCATGAACTTTACAACCAGCTTCTTGACCAGGTAATCTGGTGATAGGTTTTTGACTTTTACCACTTGCCAACTAAAGTTCAGGCCTCTAAATCTAAACCCCACACAAATCTCCACAAAAACAAACTCATAGTAACAAAAGTAAACAACTAACAAAATCTTACATTATTTGAATTCTTCTCGTTTATAAATGTTAGGATGCACAGAACTAGTTGTTATAAAACACTTTATTGCTTTCTTGGATTTACTGTATTTCCGTGTGAATTTAACCACTACCAGGTGAAAAAAAATCTAACTAAAAGGGTTCACAAAAAGTGTCATTGTATTGGACTTGTGCGCACACTGGTTCAAATGCAAAAGGATATGCTGAAGTTGTTCAATAAGAAGAAGACCTGTTGTGCAAGCCCAGCAACAATAATTGCAGTTAGGCAATATGTATGTTTTTGGAGTTTGTCTTGAGGTCTGTAAACTTGTTTGCTGTGCAAAATTTGTAAGTTAGCATTTACCTGAATGTTCCCTTAGGCCTTTAAAGTAACACAAAAAAAGCAGCATATGGACCAATGTGGTATTTTTGAGTCTCAGTCATTTTTTATAACCCAGTAAATGTGTTGTCGTAGGTATTCCAGCTTGCTCGCATATTTTCCCCCATTATTTTTCTTATTTTCTTGTGTATGGGACATTTTTTTCAGTTGCAACCTTTTGGAAAAAAAAAACAACACCACAGGGTGTAAGAACTTTAAAAAGTCATGTTAAGCTCGAATCAATTTTGATTTCTCCCTTTGCAAAACTCTCTACCTGTGTTTATGTGTTTGCAAGTAGACACATACCCATTAAGGCTCAGTCAACAAACCTTCCCTTAAATTACAGTGATGCAGTACAATCCCACCTGGCTGTCCAGATGGGTGAGCAGTTGTGTTTGAGAATGTTTTACCTATAAAACATTTGGTAGATTACTCTTTATTTCACTTGTTTATAGCTTTGTTCTGTGATTTTCTGCAGTCTCTTTTACTTTAGAACACCTTTGCTACTTTTGTTTGTATTATAGGGAATGATGGGTCATATTTAATATTGTCATTGCCATAAACAATAACCAGAACATTATCATTGTCTCCCCTAAAAGAATTTTTGGTGCCTTTCTCCCATCATGCCTTTATCATGTGTTGCCTCCAGCCTGTCATAAAACTGATAGTATATCTTCCGTTTCAGCTTTAGTGTGCTTGTATTGATGAGTGACAACGCAGGGAAAAAAAAAATCATTCCAGCATGGCTTGAAATCAATCGTCTCTCCATCACCACTGACATTTACCAGACAATAAAATATACACAGTGTCTATTGCAAATGTTACTTGAAAGAGAGGGAGTTTGCCACAGAAAAAAAATAATCTCTGAAGGATCAGGAAGAGTTTCTTTTATGCAAATCCATGATTTGTTTATTAGATGAATGCCTTCCATTCATGGTGGCGAGTGATCATAAAATTGCTTCTGTTTGTCTGTCTGTCAGCAGATTATCTCATGAACTACTACACATATTTTAATGAAATTCCCCAAAAGTAATTAATGAATATACTTCTGTAACATTCAAGATGGTGGATGATATTCATTCAGGAGGTTTTTTTATATAAGTTGATCATAAAAATAATTCTAAAGCATTTCAGCATGCTGTTGAATAAATTAAGCCACACTTATGCTGTAAAAGGTGTAATGAAAAGATTGTAGAATGACTGAAATACATTTTCAAAAAACATTAATTACATATGTAAAGATATTAGAATCAGTAAGTGCTTAGATTTAGTTTGACCTAATACATAAAAGTTGAATAAGCCCGTTTTTTTTGTGCTTTGTTCTTGCCTAAGTAAATAAGCAGTCACCAGGCAGCTCCTCCCGATTATTTTACGGTTTACTTCCCAAGGAAAATGGTCTTCATACTGAAGGAGATAATGTCTTCTTAGGTCGTAATAGGGTGCGATCTCCTCAAAAGTTGAATAATAAGCATCCTTTGTTTAGAAAAGCCTAAGGGGTTGTAAGCAATTACCAAACCTGTGAGATAGACACTCTCACTAATTACATCCTCGTCCACCACCGTTTCACAGCAGACAGACCCTCCATCAATGCTTCCGGTATGGATGAAGAACAAAGACATAAACCTCACCCAAAAGTAAACCTGATTGTGACCATAAATCACTATGTTCACACAGACTAGGTAGCCTTTAACACAGGAAAAACAACAGGTTTTAGACCCCAATCGTCCAGTTGCTAAGTGTGACCGAGTGTGGCATCACAAGAGCTGACATTGTGGTCTGGCAGGCAGAAAAGTACTCGAGCCACAATGAGGCATCTTGCATAACAGAACAGCAAAGCTCTCTGTCTGGACGTAAGATGACTGAGGGGGAAGAGCACGAGGATCTGTCTTCACTTTTTCTTAAGTATGTGCATTAAAAACAGGCCTTTACAAAAGAAATGTTTCGAAAAATAGAAAAGACAGAAGTAATATATGAGAAGGAGGAAAGGAAGAAAATCACCCTTTTTTTTTTAAATGGTTGTTTCAGAATGTTTCTTCAATTATTTTGTGACCACAGTAAAATTGTGCTCAAAATGACTAAGCACTTTCTTTGGTCATTTTTAGACGAAAAATGATCTAAAACATGTTCAGATTTTGAATTCCACTAAACAATAATTCACATGGGCAAGCCAGTAGACTGCTTCAAAAATAAATGAGTAGAAAAAAAAACACAATAAGAAGTTAAACAAAAACAACACAAACATTTAGCAACTGTAAAAGCAGCATGATGGGTTCCCATTAAATGCTGAAAGTTTTTACCATGTACAGATAATGTATGTATTAAAATAGTTTTTTGTGATGACTAGGTATAATAGTTTTGTGATATTTGTTTACCTCATTAGTTTTACTTTAGAACTGTGAGAAAATCTGAAACTGTTTTAGGTGATAATTTTGCAGGACTTTGACAAGTTACTCTACTATACCATTTAAAATGCATTGCAGGCGTTTCTTAGTTTCTGAGAACACCTTTAATCAGAGTCAGTATTTTGTGTCACATTGGGAGGATTGATGAAAAACCTATTGTATGCTAATGCAGATTCCTCCCACGCAGGAAGTGAACAAGCTAAGCAATAACTATAAACCACTAGAAATCCTCTAGAGGACTTAAACACTGCTTTGGATATTTCTTTTGTGCTCCCACCACTTTGGGCACACAAAGTAGTAAAAACTAAGCTGGACTCATAGTTCGGTGCTGCGTTCACATTTTGCCATAAACTAGAGTGGAGCTGCGTGGCTGTATAAAGACAGGAGGCCACTCAATCACCCCTGACAATGTATGTGTGCCTACTAGAAGTGCATACCAATGAGTGAAGGGATCATATGGTACATTTTAGTGGGATGCACACTCTGTTCAATTTAATAAGGATGGCACAACCTTCAGTGTCCTTCATATATGCATATTGATATAGTAAGATCACACACAAATACATACACAGACAGGCTTTGATCACTTCCCGAAGAGACGACTTTTATTATTCATGTCTTCAGAAATTACCCTTCCAACATGATCAGTGTCAGACCACGATTGCCCAACTTTGGATCTGCAGCTAAAATGTATTTCAGTTTCTGTTCATGTGGCTTTAATCAAAACTTCTTTTTAAAATCTGGAATTCACTTGTTATCCTGGCAATAATTTCATTTCAAGTATTAACAAAATTATTGTTAAAGCAAATGCAATCACTCATGTCACCCTGTCCTAATTTTCGCCACAGATATATATATATATATTTTAACTACTCTTCTTCGGTTCTTGTAGTGCCCTTGTAAATGGTTAATGTTTAAAAGGACATGTAAACACAGACTATCACAAATCCAATAAAACTCAAGGGAGCACTATTGAAACTTTAACGTTTTCTCCAAAGACCATGTCTAATGAAAGTTTGATGAATTTGAAATATCCAACCTTCAATGCAATGCAGAGTAATGTCTTTTTAGGTTTGTGAACAACAAGATAGATTTAACCTTTGCATCCCAAAGATTAGTGAGTAGTGAACCAGGGGTTGTCTGTTGCACAATCAGCTGTGAGATCTGTTTCTTGATCCTGTGAGATTAAATTCGGAAGCCTTCACAACTGCAAAGTCAGCAGGACACACAGCAGCATAACATGCCCTCCATTTCGATATATTTAAAGCAAGAATCTAGACACTACTTGATTATTGTAGGAATTGATTACAGTCTAAAGATTGTATCGGGGATAAATGGGCTCATTTCATGAGATGCTCAACAACATGTCTTATGCCTGCTGTATGAAAATCAATACAATCAGGGTTGGTGAATAATTCAACCTAAAGTTATTCATAAAGTGATACAAACATGTATCATTTTGTATAGAATTTAATACAAATTGCACAGCCTGAGTTATATATACTGTATAAAATAGAGGTTGCATACATCATCCTCCTGGAAGGTTGTGTCACCAAAGTTCAGACTCATGGGTTCTATTTGTCATTATGTGTGTGAGAGCAAAGGTGAGGTAACATTCTCAGTATAGAGATTTATTGAGTACAGATTTTTCTGTATTTGTGTGCGGTTGTGACTGTGTGTGAACTCAGTTGTGTTTTTGTGGCTTTCCTTGTGTGTGTGTGTGTGTGTGTGTAACCTGCTGGAGGCAGACGGGATGACTGGGACGGTTACTTGTTAACTGGAGAGCGGTGCAGTCACATTCAGTGTGGGGCGAACAGATGGTTCAGCTAGTGAGAGGTTTTGGACTTGACACCTTTCAACGCTGTAGCAGAGATTTCTGCAATGGCCTGTGACACACACAAACGTGTACAAATAGACCCAGTGTTTTAGATTTAATTAAGAAGCTGTGCTCCTTAAGATAATAGCGCTGGTTGATTTGATCATAGTTTTACTGAGTGCAGAAATGTCTAATTTTATTATATTTCAATGAATGAGCAGACGAGTTGTCAATTTCTAATGAAGCTAAACAGACTATTATCTGAATATTTTCACATCACAGTACTTTACAGATACTTTATTGCCTTACAGTTGGATTTAGCTGCCTTATTGAGGATATTTTGTTATGCAACTCTTCATCTAAGAACTCAAATGCCATAACTCAAAGTATAATTAAACACTAATTATTTTCCTGAAACAAAACTACTTAAATTGACTATGACTTGAAAAATACTGTGCTTATACGCAGCAATAAAACCCATCTTTTAAAGTCAGTTAGTGTCAGTAAGTGATGGATTAGCAGAAGAAGGAATGTTCATGTTTAAAATCAGTAGGCTAAAGCAGCACAGCATTTATGTGATTAAGCTTTTCTCAAGAAATACAGGTTATAAACAATATCTTTTTTTATTTCTCTTAATACAAGTGTTTGTATTTAGGACACTAACATTTGTGGCTTTTACTGATCTGGGATAAAGTAAAGTGTAGTTAGCAAGTCAAATTTTAAGCTATTTTGTGTTACTGACGTCACAATGGACATCTGGCACAAAACTGACTTCCCCAGTTCTTATTTTCAATGTTGACATACTGTATGAGCTGCATGCTAAAGTCATTCAAAACACTACATAAAAATTTAATTATAAGTAAAATTTAATTGATGTTTTTATTCAGTGCTTGGGTATTATATCTACCCTTATTGTCTGATTTTTTTTTTTTTCTCCATAGAGCCGGAAGCAGGATCTTCCAAGAGAGGAGCAGGGTCCATCCATCAAGAACCTGGACTTCTGGCCAAAACTCATCACTCTCATGGTGTCTGTAATCGATGAGGACCGCACAGCCTACACCCCAGTCATTAACCAGTATGTACTGTACCTCTTTATTTGACTTGTGTTTTTGCCAAGACATCAATTCAAACACATTTTCAAAGTGCACGTAACAGAAAAATGTGCAAACTATTTTTAATCAGAGAATACTTCTAAAAAAATAATTTTACATTTAAATTTGATTTGATAGAAAAAAAATGAAAGAAAACACAAAATAATTTATTTTTGCTTTTCAGCATTTGACTCTTTAAAAAATCTACATCAGGGATATATATCACCCAGAACATTATGACTACTGACTAGTAAAGCAATACTCTTTATCTTATTTACAGCACAATGTTCTTCTGGTTAAACCTGCATCCTAGCGTTCACATGAATGCTGCTTTGACTCCTGCCATCTACCCAAGCATTTCTGCAGACCAATTAAAGTCCATAAATGACAACTCTTTCCTACAATAACAGTGCCCACTCAGCAGGACAGTAATTGGTCCCAGAAAAACTGTTTAGAGATTGCTTAAAGTTTGAGGTGTTCACTCAGCCTCCATAACTCCAGATGCCAATTTGACACAACCCACTGGGATCTGATAGTATCTGTAGGAAGTAAGCTTCATCCACACAGACTCCACCTCATAGCCCACATGACGTCTTTGATTACCAAAAAATCAAGAACACTCCCAGGTGTTCTTCGTTCGGACCGATCTGTACGGTTTTTGCAGCGAAAAAGAAACCTACTCAGCATGGGGTTTGTGGTTTTATTGTTGTGGCTGACTGGTGTATTTTCAGTGTGGTGTAGGTGGGCTGTGAAGCAACCAAAGAAGTTGGGGGTGAAAAATGTGGTGTGTAGAAAGACATATTGGGAAAAGACAGAACAGCAAGGCACTGTTGCGAAATCATATAGCAGATAGGAAATTTGTTTAAAGAGAAACTAACTTCCACTTGTTGTAATGTTCAATTTCATGGGAAAGGTTTGCACTTTGCAAGTAATTCATATAATAATATAAACATATTTTATATCTCAAACAAGAAGTGTTGCACTCCACTGAAGAAATGTGCATTTTTCTTCTTCTGTGTACCTCCTACATACCCTCCTATATGAGTCACTCTTTTTGTTTATTTTTTCTTTCCTTGCTGATTTACGATGCTTATTAAGACTTTGTTTATGCCCTGAGCTTTCTCTCCTACACTGACTAATGATAGGTCTGCAATATTCATGCCCAATGTCTCCACCTTTCCATGGTCAAGTTGCAGAGTGACAGCAAATTTGATGCTTTTTCAGCACAAAGCCATGGGTGGACTTGTTGCCTTTAAATAATAGACACTGCAGCCAGAGGGAAGTAGCTGTCAGTCTGTTGCTCTCTGCTGAGAATATTTATGTGGGAATCAAGCCTCAGGAATTTTGATCCAGTAAACAAATTTACAGAATTGATGTTATGATTGGAAAAATAAAACCATATGCTGTAGTTGTTTTTAAAGGTTTAAAGTGTGGGATGACTATTTCCTAAAAGATTCTTGCAGACAGCGCTTGTTTCCCCACATAGCAATAAACTGCAAAGCATCAACAGATACAATATGTGCATCAACTGAATTTCAACCCCAACAGGCTTTTATTGTTTGCCACACTTACAATACCCCAAGTGGGCGCAAGACAACATTGAGGAATAATTTAAGTGGCCAAAAATATTTTGAGATGGATGATGATAAAAAAGAAGCAACTGTTTCAGGGCTTTTATAGTATTTGCTTGACATAAACCATAGTTACACTCCATATATATTGAGCATTACTTTTCTGCAGAAGTGTCCCAAAGGAAAAAAATATCATTTCAGTAGAAATCATTGGACAAATTTGTTTGATGCTGGTGAAACAACAATCTCCAGCAGAAAAAAAAAACATTTCCAGATGAATTAACCTTTTTCAGAACAGGGTTTGTCATCTATAAATGTCCTCCCATGCCTGTGCCAAGATACGGATAATTAAACCACTGACATCTCACATTTAAGCTTTGACTGAAAATCCATAGGCATTCTGAACAGATTACTTGCCAAAGACGTTGCCACCCTATGTGTCTCTCCTTTGATTTGACATTTCCTCCTGCACTTTTTCTCATCTTTAGGCATGCATCTCAATTTCAGGCCCAATCTAACCAGGTCTGGATAAGGCAGATGAATTGATTCTGAGATACACCAACCAAATCCTCTTCCACATCTGTTATTTACTAGAAATTCAGTCTGGGACTAGCCATTAGACCATCCACTTGAGTGTGCTGTTATACGGAAATGAGTGTGATTGGAATCTGTCTCGATTTCCCCAGGTTTCCCCAGGAGCTGAATGCAGGGAAAATCAGCGCTGAGATCATGTGGAACCTCTTCGCGCAGGATATGAAGTATGCAATGGAAGGTCAGTGAAGCTGTCAGTCACTTATCTATTTCAAGAGGATGTGTGTGTAAAAAGAGTGGAGTGAGAGAATCTGATAAATGACCTTAACTGATTGAGTGATAATCAAAAACATTAAGCACGTGTTAGCTAATCAGCAGCTGCCTGTAATTTACTGCTCACTCGTATCTTTTAAACTTTACTGCAATGAGTTCACAGTGTTTCTGTAGTAATGTACTGTGTTTAGGTCTGCTGTTTATTGGCTTGTGTCGTGCTGTTTCATCTGGGCTGTGTGGGCTGCTCAATTCTTACAGAGAATAGGAAATTTCCTCAAACCAAAATAAATACTTGATCAAAGACATAGTAAGATTCCCAACTTTTTTCTATTTTATGTGTTTTGGTGCTTTATAGTCCAGTAGCTGTCACAAGCAGGGTGAAATAAGAAGAAAATACTATAAAAAATAAAGGCTTAGCATTCATTAAAGGAATGCATATAATCTGCCATGTTGTATGCCAGAGATTATCTTGTGATGTGAAGGGACACAGTCATAGACTCTTTTGGTCTTGTAAATGACATGATGCACAATATATTGCAAGATCTCTCAAGAGTTGTTAGTGCTTGATGTATGTATTCAGGATGACTCTCAGCTACTACCACAGCAAAAGTTAGCTCAATATATGTAGATCTGAATGAGTTCTAACCATGTTTGTGTTTGTTAAAGTACAATAGTCCTATTGGTTTATGAGATGAAAAGCGGCAGGGATGAGAGCCAGCTCCTCTAAGTTTGAGGCCATGGTTCTTAGCTGGAAACCGTTGAAATGCTTCCTTTGGATCCGGAATGAGTCTCCTTACAGTTCAAGTATCTGGGATTATTGTTCACAAGTGATGGTAGGATAAAGCAGGAGCTGGATATACAAATTGAGGCCCTGTTCTTAGTAATGTGAGCTTTGATCGGTTGTGGTAAAAAAGGAGGTGAATGAAAAGGCAAAACTTTTGATCTATATTCGAACCCTCACCTATGGTCATGAAGTATGGATCTTGACCGAAAGAACAAGACCCCAGATACATGCAGCTCAAATGAGCTTCATTCGTATGGTGGCCGGACTCAGCCTTAGAGATAGGGTGAGGAGCTCTGTCATACGGGGGGAGGTCAGAGTAGAGCTGCTGCGCCTTCACATTGAAAGGAGTCAGTTGAGCTGGTTCGGATATCTGATTAAGATGGAGGTCTTTTGGGCATGTCCCACTGGGAAGAGACCTCAGGGTAGACCCATAATTCGCTGAAAGAATTATGTATCCTCTCTGGCCTGGGAACACCCTGGGATCCCCGAAGAGGAGCTGGAGAGTGTCGCTGAGGAGAGGGATGTCTGAGTTTCCCTCCTGGACCTGTTGCCTCCATGACCCAACCATGGATAATTGGTAGAAAATGGATGAATGGATGGATGGTTTATGGGCTATTTTGTGAACTAACACACTGTAATAAGTCTAACCAAATTTAAAGCCAAATTTTTAAGCAAAGATGTGCAATGTGTAGCTGTCGGGGTATGTGTTGTAGAAGTCTCAACTACCCCACCAAATTTTAGCTCAATATCTGTAAAACTGACTGAGTTACAGCCAATTTGGTCTTTACCCATGTTGCTTAGTTGTTGCAGCCATCTTGAATTAGGTTGCCTCTAAAAGTTTCCTTGAATTTCTTCCAGAGATCATGAAATATTTTGTTAATACAACAGAGAAAGACAAACACACGCACACACACAGACATGGGCAAAAACCTTATTGTCTTTTTGCTTTTGGACCAATAATAATTTATACTGTGAAGCTAAAAGTGGTTTACCACAGCAGCCATGCAAATTCACTAGAGTGCATTGTGCAATGTACATCATTTTTGTTGCTTTTCCTTTTGCATATTGTATTTACTCATTTATTTTATCCATAAAAGTATATTGTGATTTGTATCTTATAATGTATTTTTTACAATAGGCCAGCAAAAAAATAAGATGGGATTTCTTAATATGAAGGAGAGTGTTACTCTTGCATGAAAGAATTAATTAGTTGCAGCCATGTAAAACCAAATTCAGTCAGTGTACTCCAAAATGAAATCCCTATACCTAACAAGTGGAGCTAATTAGGTATATATTTGTTTTTTTTTCATATATCTGTTGTTTTTTAAAGACAACAGAGAATCACCTCAATCACAACAGAGAATAAACCTCAAATCTGTTTTGCTGGCATGGAGAAAGACATTCTGTCTTTTGTCGTTTGGTTTTGACATCAATCCTGACCCCCCCCTTCTTTTTCCAGCCCACCTGCTAGGAGGTAGTGAATGCCTCCTGGAGGCTGTGTTTAGAGCTGGTGGTTTCTGGATCAAACTCTGAAGGATGCAGCAAATGGTGCTGAGGTGAAAAGAAAACAGGTTTATTAAAGCAGGGCATGTGAATGAACTAAAGCTGTTTTATGTGTGTTTGAGACTATTTGTCCTCTGAGACCAATATGTCATGTTTGGTTGTGAGCTTTTGAAGTTTCACACCAAATTATTACTTTTAAATGAATATTTTTGAAGCTTTATTAAACAAAGGTTTATCCTAATAACACACAGGAAGTTGTGCTATTGTTTACTAAATTTATCTCACTTGTTTGAGCACTTCATAAAAATTATGTAATTTTTCCTTATTTTTTTTCTTTATGTTTTTAATTGAAGATTTTCCTACAATTTAGAAGATCATGCTATGGTGACCAAATAATATTGACCAAGATGCTTATGTATTGGCTGAAATACCACAGAAATATTTACAATCATGTGGTCAATTTCTTGTTTTTGTTTTTTTTTTCTTCTGAAGTTTTGTCACTTTAAGCACTGATCCCAGTTTTAGGCAGTCCCACTGCAGGTCCTGTTTCTGACTTGCCCTGATTAGTAAAGCAGTCCAACTAAAAGTGGCCGGTGCACAGTAAGAGGTTGTTGGTAACCTTTGCTCGAACAATGCCCTGAAAATACTTTATTTACTGGGCTTTTTTGTTCTAAAAAGCTAGGAGGTTTGTATTAGCCATGGGTCCAGCTCTGTGCAGCTGACAAAAGAGCAATTGGCATGAAAACAAGTGGGAACTAAATATTTCCAACTGGAATAAAAAGATACCAGAAGTCATTGTTTTATGCACGAACTTGGTATGTTTTGTTAACCTCACCATTGTAACATGTTTTTTCTGAACTTGTTTATTTTCACAACATGTACTCAAATTTGACATTGGTTTTCTGAATTTGGCTAGACATGGCTGTCATACACCTTTTGATGAGTTGCTCCAAGTTGAACCCTAATGCTGAGTTCAGCCTGACAGAGAGCATGATGTTAGCTGATTTGATGAAGACAGAAGAGAAGTTGGGTAATTTGTGGTTAAAGTTTATGCTCCCTAAATTGCTATTCAAACCAAGGGGAAAGGAATGGAACCAAAGAGCATATTTGTGGTTTATACTCTGCTAAGTGCAATGTATAAAGCTACAATCTATTGATGTTCCCACAATAACACTGTATATAAGAAGCTTAAAGATTCTGTACCAGCAATGATTGAAACGTAAACTCTTCTCTGTTGGGGAGGGACATACAGAAACGGTACTCAGATTATGTGCTTGCACCTGATTTTATGTTGACAGATGCAAGTTTGTACGTCTGTGAAAACACACTGAGGTAGTTAAAGAGTGAACAACTTTAAAGCTGCTTTTTTATGACATACATAAATGACCTTAAAGCCCAGTCTACACTATTCTTAAAAAATATATTTAAAAGATTTTCTGCTGTGTTTGCACCTTTCATCAACATGCAAACAGCATTTTTTGTGGGGATAAATGGGAATTTTTGAAAACGCTTACCAATAAAAGAGAAAGTCATATATATATATATATATATATATATATATATATATATATATATATATATATATATATATATATATA
>NC_051444.1:14174242-14185364 GCF_001649575.2 Kryptolebias marmoratus
AGAACCCTCAAGCTCCCAGGCCTCTGGTAGAGGACCCGAGCTCAGAGGATGAAACAAAAGACCACCCGCGGAGGGTGAGAAGGGAATTTTATATATATATATATATATATATATATATATATATATATATATATATATATATATATATATATATATACATAGTTGGTCATTTATGCATTTTATTTTTTATTTTTTTATGAACTGAGAAGAAAACATCAATTTATAGTATTTATATAGTACCACAATGCTAAGATTTAAACACACTTAAACGTGCTCTAATGTTTTGGGCATTTACTTGTAAGTAAGTAGGGGTGCCTGAGTTTTTCTTGTTGTTTTTGTTTGTTTTTTAGATGTAGGGGAGCAGGGGGATTGTTGGAGTATTTGGCCCTTAAATGGAGATTTCTCAGGAGAATGTTTCAAACAAAGAGGCATGAGCTGTTCTTGTAAAAACAAACAAACAAACAAAAATCTCAAAAACTTATAAATATATGTATGGAATGTATGTGTTGATGTATTACATCTGATACTGTTGATTATCTTTACATAAAAAAAAATCATCATATTTTTGTTAACCTTGTTGAAGCCCTCATAACTGAAGAGAGGAAGAGAAGTCCTTCAGGTCCATTTGACCCGAAGGCTATGGGAGGGTCAAAACTATTTTACTGTCAAAAGAGACATTGCAATGTATGTATTTTGGTGTATCCTGTTTGGTGTTAGTGTCAATTTCTCTAAGAAGCATAAAAAGTAGTAGCAGGATATATATGGGCATTAGGTCTCAGAGGGTAGGGGTAAAGCTAACACTATTGGATTTGGCCTAACAGTCATTGTATTTATGCCAGACTAGCTTCTTCCATCAGCCCTAAAACAGGACATTTTTATATTCTGCTTACTTCCCTTCACACTAAGAGAATAATGCAGGGAAATCAGTAATGAAAACCACACAGAGGGAGAGAGAGGTTGTGTATTTGTTTATATCTGAGTCAGAGCAGCAGGACATGTGACCACACTGGGTGTCCCTGACTGCTGTCACAGCAGGTTTAACTTGTGTGTGTATCTGTTTGTATTTTGTGTGTGTGATTTGCCTAAGGGTGTCCGTGTTTCCAAAGGAGCTAAGAATCATGGATGGACTCAGTCACATACACCCTTTTTCCTGATCCCTGTGCCTGATCTTTCCTTCCTTTCTTTCCTCCTTGTCTTGCCTCCACTTGTCATTCCATCACTACACACCTACAGCGACATGTGCCAGGAGGGGAAACATGACTGTCATGTTCCTCCAAGGAGCACTTTGTTTGAATTATTGCTCATTTCCTGTTCACTGTACAGCATTGTAGCTCTGCTTTTGGTGTGTTGGAGACAGGCGTGTGCTTATTTGAAGGACAGTTTGACAGCTCATAAACCACATCAGGCTGCAGTTCAAGCACGCACACTCGTAATCCTAGTTTTTTTTTTATTGTGTGGACTAAAAAAAAATAGATGTGGCAGTTTGAAAGTCAAAGTCTGTTATTGCTTAATTGTGTGTATCATCTTTAACATTTTGGTTACAGATTGTGATGATGCATGTCATTAAAAAGCTTGGGATTTATGATTCTCAAGCATCAATATCTGTCCACAGCATTATAGAATACCTCATGCATTGAAGCTCTGCAAAGCTTATCTACGGTGGGATGCCATTAACAGTGTACTACACAGTGTGGCATGGGCTGTAAGTCCTCTTATTGCAGGCATACAGGATGCATTGCTATTGGTTTCAACTGCTTGCACACCTTGTAATCATTATGACTGGCTGGGCTGGTGTGTGTGCAAATTAGAAGGAGGAGTTTAAAATCAGGTTTATATCTTAGACTTTTTACTGCAGGAGGGACTGCCACAAGGGACAGAGCTTCAGGAACTTTGTTCCAGCATTTACAAAAAAATAAGAGGTTTTAAAGAAGAAAGAAAAAGCTTTTTGTCTTTCAGGATGTAAGTTTTTATAATATTCATCTGTTTTTACAGCACTTTCCCCAGAAGTGACTTTAGTTGTTGTTTGAGACTTTCCTAAGCATGCCATCAGATCAAAAATGAAATTATTACATTGATGTTTTGACATTATAATTTTCACAGGCAGTGATAATATGTTCACATAGTTGCACAAAATAAAAGTTTTAAAAAGCAGAATGTGATGTAAACACAGGCACCGACATGCTTTTGAAACGTGGATGTGTCTGTATGAAAGCTATGAATAAAACAAACATTATGTAATGTGGTGCTACAGAAGAGACATTAGAGTAATATGTAAATGAAGCAGTAAAAATACAGCAGAGTTGATTACACTGTTAACGGGCAACTGCATTTTACAAAAATGACTCACAGATCAATTGTTCCCATTCACTAATCATTCAGTGAAAGCCTAGGAAATGTTAATGGGGCCTGATTTTTTTTCCCACCAATAATAGGAAAATAGTTTTATTTAATAAATTGTTTTTTGTTTGTGTTGATAATGTAGTAGTTGGCCTCAGAAATGTTACAATATAGACATTTCTGGTGTACACAATGTACAACTAAATGCAATTAGTATTATTTAACATCCATGTGTGTGTGATAAATCTTTAGAGGCTCCATCAATGTGCAGAAATGGCTTCTGCGGGTGCATGGAAGGCTGCATTTTAATTTGCAAACATGTATGCTGGTTTGTTCACACGACTGTATGTCGTGACGAGTCATTTTAGGTTGCTGCTTGTCTTTCTCATTCAGGCGAATGGAAGAAACTCACAATGACCCATTTACATAAGAGGGCACATGAAACTGGCAGAGTGGCTGACAGAGACACCCTGAATGAGGCTGGCCAGAATGTCCTGCTTTGTCAGTTTGTGTTTCTCTGCGTATCTGTGTGTGCAGGCATGTTTGTCTGCACATACAAGTGTTCAGCTGTACAAATAAGCATGACGAAATGAATGAGAATAAGAGCAGAACATGTGCGTTCGTGTTTATTTGTGCATGAGCTTGACAATTACCTAATGAACTCTTTGATGCGTCCTCTTGCTTCCTGCTCCAAGGCCTTCGATGCCAGTGCTGGTGCAGAAATGGCTGCTGCTAATTTTAGCATCTCTGTTAGGATCTCTGAATGTGTTGAGAGGAGAAGGGAAGAGAAAACGAGAGGAGCAGGAAGGAAGACAAAGAGAGAGAGGATGTGTTAGGCGACCAAAAAAAAAAAAGACTGGAGAAGATATTAGCGTGAACAAGCATGGCTCTAGCTAACTTTATCATTTATGCACACAATAAATCCTCACAAACACAGTTTGTTATCGGACGTTTAGCTTTCAAAAACATAATCAGTTGTCATCATCTTTTTCTAATGATTTCTTGATTGTCAGTTTCTGGGAAGTTTGAATTTGTGTTTGGATTTCAGCTCAGATATGAGCATCAGAAGACCTCTAACCAAAATAATATGAGAGGCAAGTTTTCTGCATTTTGAGAGCTAAAAAGGTGCCTCAACAAGACGACAATTAGCACCACTAGCATTTCACAGTATGTGCTGCATATCCACTGGCCGTGGTCTTTGGAGCATGTCATTAAAGAAGCAGTGTTTCAGCAGCCCATTAACTCATCTTCAGACTGTTAGAACAGCTTCGCTCCATAGAATATTTTGATTGAATTCCAATAATGTGACTCAGCAGTGGGAGATTTGTTTCCATAGAAAAGGAGCGCTTACAGGACTGAGGCTGGGCTATAAGTTGTGTGTTGCTGTGGGAACCATCTTTTTATATCAATAGAGTTTATGAAGCACCGAGGTTCTGTTTTAGCCTTGCAGGTATTGCAGTTATTTCATTCATGGAGAGCTCATAAATCCTTCATAAACCCTTTCTATTAAATGTAATACATTCCTGTCCATCCACAGAAGAAATATTATAAATTCTCTTTTTAAAAGAACCCCATAGGTTTTGTCAGTGTCTGTATCCTGATAAAATCAATAAAACATCTACTTATCACAGGAGGATCACATTTAGCAAATGTGCCATTCAAAGAGGATTGTTAGCATTAGTGAATCACACATTTGGTTTAGTCATTACATTTCTCTTTGAGTCCTTTCAGCAGGAGTTAGCATCTCTGCAGAATGTGGTGCTTTAGCAGAGCTGTGTCAGTAGGCTCCTGTGATACAGCTAAGGAGGCTTGTGTGACAGAATTGGGTCAGAAGCTAAGTTGAATGAATTATGTCACAAAGGAAACTCTGCTGCTTTGGCTGGAATTCTGCTCCTTCGCTCTTTTGTCTTGAGTAAATCCCCCCAACCTTGCGCTCATATAGATATATTCACTGAATGGCAATTGTGGGGTGGAAAAGCTGTGCTACCGCGACAGTTCATCATATTATCCACGGCATTTAAATCAATGAGGCAGTGAGTGACTGAGTCTCCTGTGAGTCTGTCTCTCCCTGTGGGCTGCGTCACACAAGATGACATCCTCACCAGGGATCTTGAGCCTACTCCTCCCTCAGGACAGCCCACAGAGTTTACTACCAGCAGAGCACGAAGACACTTACACACACACGCACACACATCAGTGTATGTGTGAACAGATGTTCACACACTAATACACAAAGAAACACAGAAACAGATTTGAGAGTCCTATTTTAGCAGCGTGATTATGATGCACCTAATATATTTCATCACACACAGCTCTGGTTAGAAGATGACACACTTACCTTGGATGTTCTCATTACTATATTGGGCTCAAATCAAGCCTTCACTGTTCTTTAGAAAACGACTGTAAACACATATGCCAAGTAGAACTATAAAACACAAATTTAGTGTTGTCCTTTTTAAAAACAGTTTAGATATCTTTATTAAAAAATATAAATATTAATGTTTAGATTATTATTCATATAGTTGTCACCTACCGCCAAAAGGCAAAGGTGAACAATATTGTTTTTGCTTGTGTCTGTGTGTCTATCTGTTACCAAAATATCTCATAAACCGCTGGACAAATTTTATTGAAAGTAAGTAATCATTGGATGTAGTTTTGCAGATTTTGTGTTATAATTTGGTGTGTTTGCACAAGATCTTTGCTCAAAACCTTTACAATAACTGCTGATATTAAACATGTTTTTTTTCTGTAAGGAAATTATCTCATGAGCCATTTGATGGAGTTTATTGAAATTTTAGGAAAATTATCATTGATGTATTTCCACAAATGATTTGGAGGCAATTCAGCTTAATGGCTACAACTCAGTCAACTTTACACATATTATTAGCAAGTTCTTTTTGTGTGGTAGAAGCTGAGAGCCCTCCCCAAGACAGACTCTGAGCATCACATCTCACACATTACACCTAATGATTTTTTTTGAAGGTTTGACCAAAATGGCTGCAATTCGTAATTTCTCAAAACAAGTCTAAAACTCAGACCTTTGTTTTTATCTCGAAAAGGCCTCTTCATTTTTGTACTCATTGCCTGCCTGCAAACATTTGCATTATTTATAATATGCATGGATCAAAAATGTAATTTGAAAAGATAAAACATAGCACTTCTGCCAGGTTTAGGTGATTTATTGCTAACAGAATTGCACATGTTAAAACATATTCATATTTGGTACATTCAGTCTTTTTCTTCATACATATATTTTCAATGTGACAGTTCATGTAAAACCACCAGGAGCTTTCTGAAGCCTGGATTTGCATTAATCAGCACAGAAGCACCCATAAGTATAAATTGACTTTCCCTGTAAAAATGGCAGATTTCTGATTTGAAACATCTCTGCACCTCAGCTTACAAAATAATTACTGTCAAGGAAGTGAAATTCATCAATAATTCATAGTTGGCCACTAGTTTTAAATCAGCAGGAATTTCTTTTACCTCTAACATTTCTAAATGGAATTTTTGATATAAAACATTTAAAACCAATTTTGGTTTCATTGCAAAGTCAGGTACAGCCTCTGTGGGTTTTATTGTAGTGATTTTATAAACGGCTCCTTAGGGCCTCATTTTTTCAGACTCCCTCGTATATTCAGCAGTCATATTGGGCCCAGCGAATGGAAAAAATATATCCTTGTGCTTTGATTCAGATTATGCTCAGAGTCACTCTTTGCCCTTCTGTGTTTCAAATTTCTAAAGAAATAAAAGAATCTTTGTGGCTCCTAGACCAAAGTATTTTGAAAGATAAATGCTTTACCCCAAATAAAGACACTTCTGCCTTTATAGCTCAGATTTAAAATATTCACAAAAATCTGTCATCACAGAATATTTTGCCAACAGAATGGACAGCTCTATAACATTTATTTAATAATATTTAATAGCGAATACGATTTTAACACTGATCTACAGCAATGCAGCAAGCCCCTCATGCTGTTTAATTTAGTTTGGCATTGACAGATGTAACCCTGACCTTTACTGAAGTGCCACAGTTTTTTTTAAATGCTTCTTGCAAGCAAGAAATACGCATTTAGTAGACAGAACTTTATTTAGGTTACATAAAAAATTTAGAACCTCCAAAGGTTTTAATTTTTTATAAATCTCTCTAAAGTCAAAATTGGAACACACTTTACTTTTAGCTTTAAACCAAGTCAAAACCTAAAACAAACAAACAAAAAAAAAACAACAGCCTAAAGGAAGAACAAGCGTACAACCAAGATTTTACAAGTCAAAACTACCAACCACTTCAAAACTGTTTATCTGATTCTGTTTGACCAAACATTGACCTCACCCCCCTCATCTCAATCCTATTTCTCTTTATAATAAATGAACTGACTGATAGCAGCAAACAAAACACCTGCTGACCTTTACATTTTGTCTCGCATCTGACCTCCATCTGTTTCCTTTAGTTTGAGACTTTACGCAGCTACCGGTGCGCAACAGTTTGTCATAACCTGCTGCAGTAAGCTTGATGAAATGTGATGCCATGTGCATGTGTACGCGTCCATTGTGTACATGTGAAACTTGCCTTGCAGTGACGACTCAGTTATTAAAGTGGCACTGCCACGGTGAATCCCTCTGTGCAGAGATTACCTGTCCGTTTGCACCAAAATAACAACATGTCCTCTCCGGTGATACAGTCTGTATTCACAATGAATAAACCACCTGCTCCCTCTGTGACACAGGCTGAACAGGTGAATCCAGGTGAGACTGCTATCAAAACCACTTTAACCATGAAGGTCAATCGCTGATGAAAGTGATGACATTTTCTAGTGATTTGTTTTAAAAAAAAATAAGCCCACACTCTGACATCATTGCATCTTGTCTGGAAAAAATATAGACTAAATTAATGTTTCATCTGGGATTTGTTAAAACAGTTTTAAGTTTCTGCATTCAAACACAAGAAATGATAACTTTTTAAAATATGAATAGACAAAAAAATCTTTAATAATCTTTAGTAAACTGCATACAGTCTGCTCGGGAAGTTGCTCATGAGTCCAGTAAATTTTACAGCAAAGAGCTGCAGGCAACAGCTGACAACAAACTGACTTGCCTGAGTGACTCATAGATTGCTCTATTGTAATTGTAAATTATTCTTTTCTGCTTCTTGAACGCATTGACATACAGGTATACTGTTAATTATGTGTGTGTAAATATTTCTCTCGGAGCTTAGAGGGGAGTGTAGCATGACGGGCGTGCTATTTGTCAGAGTAAGCACCAAAGCACTTATCAGAATTAAGATATGGCAGGCAGGGTGAAAGGCTTTCGATTCAAACATTTCTTTGATGTCGGGTGGAAGTGTCTTGTTTTTGAATTCCAGTGCCTGTGTGTGTGTATATGCGTATGTTGGGCTTTTATTTCTGCTAAACAGAATATGTCACGCTGCATCAAACTCCCTGCTACTTCAGTCTGTTAAACCCATTACCATGTTTTTGATGTTGATAAATTTTGTCTTTGTGAGGTGGAGATTTATTGCAGATTACATCAGAGATTTGTGTGTCGTCAAACACAAATTGACCATTTCTGATCAGATATAGCGTCCCCCTCCCATCATTTAATCTGTGCAAAACTGCTGCATTTCCTAAAGCAAAAAATAAATGACTTTAATCATTTCTATAACAGCAAAATTAACTGCGCGGCTCATTGCATTATCAATAAAATACATGAAGCCGGAGGCAGAATGACTCAGCGAAAGAGTGATTATGTTCACCTGCCTCAAGTCAGCTCTTAGTTTGGAAGGTCTGTTGTGTAGTCTTACAAATCAGATATTATCAGCCCATTAAATACAAGTTATCACCTATTTTTACCACCCATAGATGTGGTGAGGCAGTGTCCTTCTTTACTTCCTTTAAGTGTAGTCAGACATTAGTGCTGTCTGACAAAACAAAAATAACCTCAATCACACATAGATGACTCTACAGTCATATAAATAAGTGTATAAAATATCCAGTCTTCACTTTGAGAAAACTGTAGCTTACTATAACGCCCACAATTTGATGTGTGTACAGGTAGACAGAGGAGACTTTGTTTAATTAATTTTCATAGAAAATATTTGTTTAAAAATACTGTCAGTGCACTTAGTGAAGTCTTTGTATGCTTGAAAGACAATAGTATATCTGTCTTCCTTTTCCCCTCAACTAGACATTTAGTAAGTTTGGTATGGGGTTTAGTTTTTCATTTTAAATTAAGCCTGCACAATAGTAGAAAAAATGTGGTTACATTATTATTATTAAATATTACAATGGCAATATCAGTTGCAATAAATAATTTTTTTCTGTTATTTTATCGCAAAGCTCACAATACATTCCATATGCTCTAGCATCTTAATCTGGATGTGAGAGTTTATTGGACTGGTGAAATATATTATTGGCCCTCAGAGCATCATCACCTGGAACTTGGGATAAAATACTTCGTTTGACTGCAGTCCAAGCAATTCTTTGTGATAGTGATATTGCATTAACAATATGTTTTTAAATACTGCACAGCTCTATTTGGAACGAAAGCTTAGTTCCTGATGTCAAGCCGTAAAAGATGTATGACAATGCACTACTACTTGGATCAGTCAATGAAACAGGACAGAATATTTATACATGTTCATAACCTATAGCATCTATCCACCACCACACCACTACTCACAACATTTTGTTTACAGTTTCCTGGCAGTTTAGTAGCAAAAATAAAGCCACCTGAGAAGTGGATAAAGTGACTTAGTGACCACATCTACAGGACTGAAATCTGTTAAAAGAACTGATAGTGTTTAAGTTAAGTGGAACCCACAACATTTTCTAGGTGATGGTCATCACAGTTGGGATGCTTGTATGTATTCGTGTTATTGAGTATTGATTGACATTTGTGTGATGTCATACTGAAATCATGATGGTAATTAATCTCTTAACAAAAGTCTTTATTTTACCAAATAAACTTTTTAGCAAAGCTCTGGCATGGCCTCCTTAGCTCTGTGTTAGATTAGTGCAGTAAAGTAAGAATTATGGAGGTCTCTTGTCAGAAACTGTGCTGCTGATAATAAAGCTAACAGCAATTAGATGCTGTGTTATCTGGAACAAGCAGGAGTCTGTTTTATTAAAGTGCTGGAACTCTTTGCATTGCTGTTTTAGCTGTTTGGACCACAATACTTTTAAGACAAAGAATCAATCACCCATGCGTTGAGCTTTGAGGCAACTGCAACCCCTGATAGTTTGTGAATACAGTAGAAGCAGGAAACCGAATGCTGACACGTTGGATGGTGTCTCCAAAACAAACAAGACTTTTATTACTGAACTAAAGCAAACAGTGCCAACAGGTTAACAGAGGACCTAACAAAGAAATGAGGAAAACCAGGAAATATACATACTGCAGAAGTGATTACTGAATGACAAGTATGCTGACTGTTGACTGAATACAGGTTAGTGTCAATCTAATGGCAGAGACAACTGCGGACATCTAGTGGCCATGATAATACAAAAATATAATTAGACAGAATCACTAAACCTATTCTAAACTCTAGTCAAACCCAAGAAATTCAAATAATATTTAACTCAAAACAAAATAAACTAAAAGAAACTCCTCACATCCATGATGACGTGCATGTTCCACTGCCATTAGTCTGGTGATTCCTCTACGATGAGGTGTGAACCAACTGGTATGACAAAAAAAAATAAAATAAATAATCATAATTCTCATTGCTCATCCCTCTGCAGCAATGCTCCTACAAACCTTCAAAATACTCTTCCAGGAACCAGACATTGTTGATGTTTTTTTATGTTATAACTTACAGAAAGGTAACAATTATGTGTATTTTTATTGTGAATATTGTCAGAACACCACTACTGATTGAGAAATGGCCGCTGCAGTTTTCATTCTCCCACCCATGGGAATCTTTGCAATAAATACTTTCTTTAATGCACAGTTGTAGAGAGAGCCTCACTGAGCTGTTTGCGTGGCTGTAGACCTTTAGAGCTTTTACTCTTCTCCTCTGTGGAAACTTATTCTCTTTTGTATGCAGGTGTAACCCTGCTGAGTTGTCTTTGATCTATATCCTGTCTTATCTGTGCTGTAATAATAAATTTCAGTATTTGATACTTTGTATTGTTGTGATACTTTCTTCTCACTTTTTAACTGTTTTTTTTTTCTAGATTTCTTCCTCTTCTAAGTGCCTTCATTTCTTCTGCGTGCAACATATTGTCCTACATTCGTCTTTTTCCATTTTTCATCTGATGTACTGTTCCTGAATTTTCTTTGTTTGCTTTTTCTTGTATCTTTTTGATCGCTGTCCTTCCTTGCACCAACGTCACACATCTCCTCTCAGGGGGATTCTACAGAAGTGTTTAATTGTTCTGAAATGTGTGCAGCGGGCGGAACCAAATGACTCAGCACACACATCTGCACATATAGAATTCTGATCCATTTTAGCTTTAGTTTGCTTGCAGTCATTAAACAACTTCCTTTCTTTAGCGAGAGCTGGACACATTCAAACAATCTTTGTTTTGTTTTTCACTTCTGATGGCTCAAGGCTGTACATTATTGTGTGAATGCTTTATAGCATTCACACCATTGTTTTCCTGTTTCTCTTTATTATCTATTATCTATTATTGTGTGAATGCTTTATAGCATTCACACCATTGTTTTCCTGTTTCTCTTTATTGTGTGAATGCTTTTAAGCATTCACACCATTGTTTTGCTGTTTCTCTTTATTATCTATTCTTTCCCTATTCCGTACGTTTTTCGGCACCTATCTCCTTCCACA
>NC_051444.1:14187616-14224458 GCF_001649575.2 Kryptolebias marmoratus
AATTTCGGCTTTGCTCTTCTCATTTTCAGCTTCTTTCAACTAATTTCAGCTTTTTAAACTAATTTCTGCTTCTTTCAGCTTTTGTTCTTCTACCTTATGCAAATCTTCTACAAATCAGCTTCTGTTCCACTTTTTATATCTTCATAAACTTCAGCTGTTCAGCATATCTTCAGCCGCTTTCAGCAAAATCATTCAGCAAAAAAAGCATTCACACTGCATTTTCGCAGGAAATGCAACTTCTCTAGTTGGCCTTGTTAAAATGTCAAATTAAAGGCAGCTGCTGCAGCTCAGTGAATTATGTTTATGGGGATATTTATTCTTTTATTATTTGTTAGTGTGTGCTTGTGTCTATCTGTTCTTGTGAATCTTTGAAAATGCTGTTGAAAAGAAGAGCACATGCAATATATACTGCACATATATTAATGTAGAACAGCATATGCAGCAGATAAGCTGGTTAGGCTATAAGAATAAGACTCCTTTGTGTAAGTGTTATGATTTCAGTTTATGCTGAGTCATTAAAAAATGTGTATCTCTTGTTTTAATCTGCATTACAGAGCATGAAAAGCATCGCCTATGCAAAAGCACTGAATACATGAATCTTCACTTCAAAGTCAAATGGTTCCATAATGAGTACGTACGTGACCTGCCGGCCTTCAAGGATGTTCCACCTGAGTATTCTCTGTAAGTGGCCTCGTCTTTTGGTCACCACAAATGTGCATGCAGAGAAACACACATTTACACACATTTTGCACTTTATGACTGATTTTATGCTGACACACGCCAACAGAAAATTGTGATAAAGATAGAGGTATGCTCAAAAGGTTTACTATTTTTTTTGCAGGTTTCAAAATAGTGCTAATTATGCTTAACTAATGCAACATACAGTCTATTAAACCTGACCACCATAAAGGTTATAATTTTTAGCCATTGCTCATATAGTTTCAGCGTTATGCTGTTTAACTGCATGACATTATTGATCTTATTAAAATCTGTCAGGATATTTTATTTAATATACAGCTTTAACATTAAACGTTAATGCATATGACAAAGGGGAAATGAGTTTGGCAATATTAGTATTCAGCAGACAGTTAGAAACAAAGGAGACCAGTTGTTTTAGTGTTGAAGTTTGACATTTTCCCCAATTCTTGCTGCACAATTAACAACCTTTCTTTTTTTCATAGCTTTTTAATTTTGTAATGTGTTAAATGATTTCAATTAGTTATTGGTCTGGACTGCTGACAGGGTAGTTTGGCATCCAATATTTTATTTCTACTGAGCCATGCTGTAATACGTTCAGCCTTTAGTTTGGCATCAGACGGTAAAAAAAAACAAAAAAACACTTCCTGAAAATGGCATCTTAAATGTAGCATATGTTGCCCTCCATACCTGCATGTATCATTCAGCATGAACAAATATGTAAGTTACAAACCCCAACAGCAGAAAAAACTCAGTAATGAATTATTGAGAAAATGAGACCATAAGTCAGATCAGCTTTCTGTGTTTAAAACTGAATCTGTAAAACCTTTATGTCCATATGATCCTTGCTGGTGATTCATGATAACGTTACAAAAAAATACCAGGCTGATTATTGATTGCTTTGAATAATAGAATGCTTTTTTACAGCCTAAAAGCAGGTTTTTCACTTTGCATTTATAACCTTATGCAGCAAGGCAAGGATCACTGTAATATAAACATGTGTAATGCAAGCGGGAACTGCAGTGCCCTCTTCCATCCAGCCTATCAGATTAATGACTCACCCCCCTCATCTCTAACACTGTCACTCATCTCTAACACTGTCACTCAAACACCATCTTGAGCAGGATTGATTGTTTCAGGAGGCATGGCCTGCAGATTATACGAGCACACCAACTCAC
This sequence comes from Kryptolebias marmoratus, assembly GCF_001649575.2. NCBI lineage: Eukaryota > Metazoa > Chordata > Actinopteri > Cyprinodontiformes > Rivulidae > Kryptolebias > Kryptolebias marmoratus. Next base: position 14,189,491 of record NC_051444.1, read on the forward strand.
AAACACATGTGGTTCTGTCTGTGTTTTCTCTGTCATCGCACCCGCCTTATTTACTGGCTTTCCCCTGAGTGGAAGCTGCCCTCAGCCGGAGCATAGAGCTGCTTTGGAGGGACATTCATTGCTCTGATGACAAAGTCAGGCACAACATTAAACAAGGGAATGACAAAGTTCAAATCGGAACAGCATAATTATTCTGCCAACAAATGTAGCTGCCCCATCTGTCCTCTGAGCCTCAGCATCTAATCTCTTGACAAACTTATACCTGATATCAAGACCTGCAAGAGCTGTTTCTTTAATCATAAACACCCTGAAATCTGTTTACTGTTGAGTGTATTGTAATCGGTTTAGATTGATTATCCTGTATGTTTTAAATAAGCCCTGGCCTTTAAATTACTTAACCGTGGAACTCCTACTCATTTTATTCTTCAGACAAATCACAAGAACCTCTAATAATGATAGAAACTTTCTTTTTTTAGGTGGTTTGAGCCATTTGTCATTCAGTGGCTTGATGAGAATGAAGATGTTGCCATGGATTTCCTCAATGGAGCCCTTGAAAGGGACAAGAAAGATGGAGTGAGTATAGCGCTGAATTATTTCTCAGGATGTAACTTTTATTTCTATCTGCCCACACCACTTAAAGAATGCTTTCTTATTAACAAGGACGGCCTCCCAAGACTGAATTTACATCTTGAGTAGGAGGATATGGGAAGATGAAGGAAATTTTGCACAGTCAGAAACACATCTTGCCTTGAGATATGACAAGACAGGAATAAAAATGAAATAATAATTAAACATTTATATAAAAAGGGAAGTAAAACATGCTTTATTTGGGGCAACGGGGATTTAGAGGGATATTAGAAAAAAAATGACAGGAAGTATGAAAAAGCCTGTGAAAAGAGCAGTGTAGTATATTGATGCATTTGTGGACATTTATAAGCTTGCGTGTTCAAATTTATCCAAAATAGAGAATATATTGTTTTGTCTGATCTATTTAATAGCACACACAAAGCTCTTAGTCCTGCTCCTGTCAATCGAAGTTCAATGCATAGTTTTATTTTCTTTGGTTAAGTTAAAAAGAACTTAGTTTAAAAACTAAATAATTCTTAGAACATCAGCTTTTATGTTTTCTTGGAAAAAGCTTTAGAATAACTGGGTACTCCAAAGAAGGACAGCTCACACATTTTATATGCCAAATGCAATATTTACACAATGATTGATAAGTGTATCCATCATGCTTCAAAAATGCTTTCCATTTTCCTCAACCTGACATGTGTAATTTTTTGTTAATTATTTTGATGCATTAATTGTACATGTTTTTTTTTTATTTACAAGAAGAATCTAATTGTTTCAGGTTTAAATTCACACTAATTGTTAGTTTTAGTTCTTCACAGCTGTTTTTAAGGATCTACATGGACATGCCACAGAATGTTAAGCATAATAAACAGCTAATATCTTTATCAAATGTTCTTGTCACTACCCTTAATAAAGTTACACAATTATGAGGCACTAACTTAAGCAAATGGGTCTAATTATAAGATTTAACATTTGTCTATTTTTTTTCCTTTCTTTGCTTTAAAATCTCTTTGCATGTAAACTTGTTTGCATGTCTTCTCCTCTGTTTCAGTTTCAGCAAACCTCAGATCATGCCCTCTTTTCCTGTTCGGTGGTGGATGTGTTCACTCAGCTAAACCAGAGTTTTGAGATTATCAAGAAGCTGGAGTGTCCAAACCCACAGGCTCTGGCTCACTTCATGTGCCGCTTCGCGAAGGTCAGGCTTTTTGCACTGGCCTCCCTGTGAACCCCAATTACTCCCATTGCCAGTAATAACTCCCACTTAAATAGTCTGTCATTGATCTAAACTGACTCACCGGTATTTTTATTGTGTTTGATATTAACATTTCATAATAGAACGTATAAATTATAGAAGAGCAAACAAAATGTAACCATAAAACTCCCCCCTTCTCATTCCCCGCAGACTATCAACAAAGTTCTTTTGCAATATGCTGCAATCATTTCCAAGGACTTTCCATCACATTTGAATAAGGAGAAGGTGGTAAGTGCCCACACATTTTCTATAAATGTAGACAGCAAAGTTTAGTTTAAGTTACCCAAGTATATAATTACTGTCTTTATTAGTGCTTGGAATGGAGGCCTTGAATAAACATGAAAATGTGTTTTAGATATCAGTTTGATAAAATGGGCTTCTGTAAAGCCCTTAACATTGTCCCTAACAGAGAAACAGTTATTCATCTCACTGTCCATAGTTGATGGGGGCAAGTTATTGGTATTTTCTTTGTCAATTGTTTAATCTGATGGACGACTAAGTACAGAGTTTTGCAGTTGTCCTAATTATTCACATTGGTTTTTGATGCGGAATAAGTGAGCAATAAGAGGCAGTGTTGGAAAGGAACAGGCAGATGTTTCTTTACAGTGTTGACAGTCTCATTACAGTTGTCCCAGAGAAAATGTAAAATGTTCCCTTTATGACAGGACTAAAGAGACTATTGATGGAAAAAAAGGCTCACAGACTTACACACACTGGAGAGATTGAATCAAGTTGTACTACAATTTCAAATTGGTGAGCTCAAATATTTTATGGTTAAGGGCCCGAGGGCTCAGCAGATCAAGGTTACTGGCTCTTCCTTATTGTTTAAAAAGTCAGGGGTTGAAGAGGTGAAACAACCGGTCTGTGCATGTGGACACAGAGAAGCTTGAAGTCATGCCTATCACCTGAGCTTCAACTCTGTGTTTTTATCTGGAACCTAGTACTTTATCTTGTGTTATTGTACTTCCCTTAATATAGAATAATCTACAGTGTAGTTGTGTCTGTTGTATAGTAACTGATTGAGAATATCTAATCACTAATGCACAAATTCACTCATAAATCTAAAAGAGAGGAAGACGTCACATGTTGCCGCAGAGACACTTTAGCTGTTTTGGGGTTTGAAAGATGCCAGTCATCCCTCTCCTCTGAGATGCAGGATTATCGTATTAGTACTATTCATTACCAATATACTAATTAAGATGTGTTGTATTCTCATCTGTTGTGTTTTTGAGTAGATAATGCATGTTATATGTCAGACTTTAAGAACTCTGTGGATTTATTCTTGGTCTCCATAAAAAGTGTTGTGATTAATGTCTGTCATCTGTTAAACTTGTTATGGAGCAGAGAATCGATAACTCCTGACAGATTCAGTGCAGACATTTCTCTCCTGGTTGCGTTATGCATTGTATTTCCCTGCTGACGTTTGCACACACACTTTGCTTCTTTGTACAGATGATGTGTCAGGAAATCAAAACTGATGGATTTTACTATTGGTAACTTTGTAATTTTTCTTTAGACATTTTGCATTGTATTTCAGATTACAGTGGGTAGTGAAAGGCTCACAAACTATTACTATGTCATTGCAAGAGATATAAATCAAACATTTAATGTTTATGTTTTTTTCAGGATAACATTGACCATTAAATACATTTAATAACTATTGGGTAATAGATTGTGTTAGAAAAGATAAAGAGGTCACATTCACATTCTTCTTTGCAGCCCTGTATCATTCTCAACAACATTCAGCAACTTCGTGTTCAACTGGAGAAGATGTTTGAGTCTATGGGAGGCAAACAGGTCTGTAGATACACATAAGTGTTTGTCTGTGGTGTCTTTATCATATGCTAATGCATCTTTATATATCTGATACACAACTAATGTAAATTTCCACTAAAAGGATTAACAAAAATGACAGCATGTTGGAGCAGCTTGTTAGCACTGTTGCCTCAGTGCAAGAAGATCCTAAGTTTAAAGTTAGGCTTGTGTTCACAGTGCCTATAACCATTTGAGGTGATTCACTTTTTATTTTATTTGTTTTTTATTTTTTAGAGTGGCAATTATTTATCCATTCCCTATCCTTATGACCACATTTATCAGGCCATTTATTGCTTCTGTTTCAAAATACATGTTTTTTTTTAGCTCAGGTATGGGATTGGTGTATACATAAATGTTTGTTGAATACCCAAAAAAGTTGAATGCTCTTCTAGCACTTTCATTTATAAAACTGTACTAACTTTGGACAAGTAAAAACTACGTAACTTTTGCTGTTGTCTACTATGTTGTTCTTAGCCTTGAAAGTACTCAGCATAAAGCAGACTGATCTGTTTTACAAGTCTTGGCTCCTATGACTCCTGAATAGTTTTAGTGCTCTTTCAAACTCCCCTTTTATAATTTAACAAAAGATCCAAAACACAGAGCTCCAATTATGGCATCTTCGTTGTTGTTGGTGATGAATATGACTTCTCAGATTGCAGAATATAAAAAAAAAAAAAACTTGTGATGTGCAATATAATTGCTTAATATTGCGATAACAATATCATTTGTAATAAACCCACATTTTCTTCACTCTTTACTTTCTCTTCTGTCATCTAAACTAGGTGTGGGCATCAAGACCAGTGAGAATCTGTTTGATTGCCCAAATATATTATTAGTATTCAGAACGTAAATGCATGGTACTTGAAATTTATTACAGTCTAAGCAGTCCTTTCTAATACTGATATTTTGTTCACCGATATTGTGATGTAGCTAGATTTTGGATATATCATGCAGCCTTGTCACATGCATAAGTGACATGGCCATGCAGACCATCGACCCAGTGTTGCACAATCGGTGTTACCCTGGTGGTGCAAAAGCAAACAATTATGTTTATAAGGACCATCACAGTTGGTCTGACAGTCTGACTTACAACCCCCAGAGAGTCCTAAAAACACCTAATATGGCCCTGTGAAAGACTGGTGACTTGCCCAGGATGCACCCCTCCTCTAGCTCATTGACCACTGGAGATAGACACCAGTTCGCTGCAGACCTGGACAGGATAAAGTGGATATAAAAGTTGGATGGATGGATGGATGGATGGATGGGATAATTCTCAGATTAGATGATCTAATGCTAAGCTTTAACAGAGTGGATGCTAGCTGATTTGGAAACAAAAAAAAAAACAGTCCTGTGAGATCAACAGTCTAAACAGAATTCAGTTGTTGTTGCAAATGTTTTGATGAAAAGCAAACTGACCCAGCATTGATGTCCTACAGTTCCTCTGTCAGTCCCTCTGGCTTGTTGCTCTCTGCCAACTATGACTGCTCTTTTGTAACTTCCTTTGTATCCATTCACTCTTTTCCTCCCATTAACTTCACACCTTTTTAAATACATAGTAATAAGGAAAACATGTTTATTTACCATTTTATTGAATGTCTAGTTGAATCCTTAAATTCAGTGTTGTGTTTGAAATCAGGGTGATCTTATTTTCTCATGTCTATTTCAGTATTTAACCTGAGAAGCGGCACCCTTGGCTTCTTATAACTGGCATGCATGTTTTTCCTCTAGTTTCTAACACCTGTCTTGCTTTACGTTTTATCTCCTGTCGTTGTGTCCTCTGTTCCCCCTATTTCCTTTTTGTGCTCTCTCTCTGTCTCCAGGAGGAGGGGGTTGTCTCCTTCTGTAAGGTGTGTGCATAATAGGACTCTTCAACAACCCTACTTACCATTTACCAATTAGTACGACAAAGCACGCCCCTCCTCACCAATCCTATGCTTTTCACCCCACCCCTTCCAGCAGCATGTGCCACAGAGCATTTGGAACTGAAATTACCCATCACCCTTTTGGACAGGCCGCTTAAGCTCACCATCCCCTGCGCTCTGGGGATATTGGCTTAAACCATTGGATCCCATCTTTATTTTTAGCTTTTTTCCCCCTGCCACTTTTCTGTTCATGGCTAATTTTGAACTGTGGTATTTACTTTAGGTTGTTGTTTCCACTTTTACTCCAGCTCTAGGAGGAGAGCCTAAAGCTCACCACCAAGTTACAGACTGTGGTTTCGATCCATTCTGTCCATTCCCCAAGCTACAGGCTTGAATGCGTCAGAGAGGATTTTTCAGACCATGTTCCTAAACACTCTCAGCACCTTCCAGCTGTGCCTTCAACTGAGCTTGTGCTGTCATCTGTTTGTAGCTCTAAACCTGGATTGCTTGTAGGTCATTTTTTCTAAAGCATAAGGACTACAAAACCTAAACTTTCCTTCCAAAAGTTAGATGTTGAATTTTAGCTGCTTGTAAAGAATCATATGTTACAAATGAAGTAAGTAATTTCTGTGAAGTATCCCCTTTAAGCCTGCTTATATACTGGATTTCAGATCCAAGTTTCTTTTCATTGTAAAAATGTTTTCTACCAGTAATCATTCGTAGAGAACCAAAGTAATTAGCAAGTGCTGTTATCATAGTTTAGTGCCACCAATAACAGAGCTTAATAATAATCTAACACAACACTCATTTATGGCCTCATCAAGTACTGATTTGGCAAGATTAGTATCAGACTTTACTTTAGATTTTGCCCTATTTCCTGACACACATTTTCCCATTTGAAATAGATGTCTGTTAAGTCTTATTTATTCGGCGCTGTGAGTCATTTTGGATCGGCTGTGCTGTAGAATAACAACCTGCCAGCGAATAGATATTGGACTGTTGAAACAAGCAAAGTGAAGCAAAGCTGGGCAGCAGCTGATAGGCTGTCAGCCAGGGGAGAGTTGCACACTCTGCAGGACTCTGCATGCCAGTCATTGTCGAGTGAATCCAGCCACCATGGAGAAGCCAGGTGCTTCAAGTATTCCAAACAACATGATTTTCTTGTAATGCGTCTAATGAACAACTCTACAAAGCATCGGGCAAGCTTAGGATTACCCAGTAACTTAATACTAGATATTATATCACATTTCCAGGAAAATTCAAGTGAATTTTTAACCAGAGGTTTTAGAAAATTACATCTTATAATAGTTACTCCGTTACTCCACAGAAGTGTCACTTTTGACAAATGAAAAAAAAAAAAAACAGTAAAGGTTTTGGTTGTCATTTTATTATTTGCATTAAGAAAATCTGAAAAAGACAAAGTGACCGTAAATATTAGAACGCTTACAAAAAATTAGACTCACCAGAGCTTATTTCAGCTCAAGCCAGCACACAATACACATACTTGACTGACCAGTGTTTTCCAGATATGACATACTGTATTATTCAGAAATCCTTCAAGCTAAAAGTGTCTACATTTTTCACTTATGGATATCCATTAATGTTGTTCTTGTTTGTTTTGTTTTTTTCTTTTTTTAAGTTACAGTCAGGGGAATAGTAGCCTTAGGGCCATGCTCTTGCAACATGACAGAGACTGGGTTACTTGCTCCAACAGGCTGAATCACATGACTTTTTGAAGCTTTTTAAAAAAATACTTAAAATTTGTTTTAGTAAATGGAAATCAGACGATTGTGACTACAGGTGAATGAAGACTTTCAGATCTGGACTGCAGTCTACATGTATTCAGTTTACGTGTATGCAAGAAATCAGGAATCAAAGTAGAATTTTCATGTTCCAGGAGGTGACAAGGGAACTGGTTTATCTTAAGGTGGGGTAAACTTCCTTTGCCAGAATTCCTTTAAGATGCATTTGTCACTGGGATTAAAAAAAAAGATCTAATTTTCTTTTCGTTCCAAACTGAAGATTGGAACCCAGACCAGTGAAGGCTGAAAGGCTGATGAAAGACCAAGGTCTACAATAATTTATTTATTGTTTTTATTGGTAAGACTTGAAAAGATAATTTCCAAAACTGACTCAGTGGAATAAAAACTATGGGTTATTTTCTGTGCAAGAAAAAAATTTACACATACATAGATGCCTTGTTTGTGGTGCACATGAAGGCATGTATACAGAATAACAATGTGAATAAAAAGTTAAGTTTACACATTCGCTTTCCAGCTGAGCCATCTACCATGAAAATGTGTCAGATGAACCGCTTCGTGGCTGAGCTTATTGGGTCTGATGTGTTGATCTGTCATGCATGTGGTCTGGCGCTTCACCTCACACGGTCATCTCAGCACACATTTATGAAGTTACCAGCACAAATACGTTTACATATTTGGTGCAGCGCAAACATCCAATACCCATTCATTTGGTCAGTGTATGCCCAAAATGCCAAATGAACACAAACATGAACACCCCTGCACATCCATTACATAAACATGCTTATGAAGCTTAGGAAAACAACATGCTATGCATGGGCATAAGAATGGTTGCTATTTGTTGATGTGTTTGTATAGGCACGTATTGAAAACTGACTCAACTGTGAGCTGTCAGTAGATAGATTTACATGCATTAATTTACATGCAAACATAAAATGAACAATATAGTGCAATTCATTACTCTTATATTACACCTTACTTCACTTAAACACATACATATGTAGATTTGCATTACATTCAGCATTAATCCTAAGAACATCTTGTCTCCACTGTAACTTGTGTAATAGTGCACAGAAATGTCCCTGTTGCCAACTACTTCCTTGTTGACACCACATCTTATGACTTGGCTAGCAGTCATCATTGCAATGCTCTGAGGTGAGCTGTCCATTGGTATTCAGAGCGTTGCTCGGCACAGATGGCAGGCAAAATGAGTGGGAGGCTACCGGCAAGGCAGGTTACCTCTCCTCTGAGCTTGTTACCCTCCCACCTCCAACACCCCCTACCACAGTTGAGGCATTCTCCAGAGATACAGAGCTCTTGCCAGTGTTGGCTACTATATAACGTGCAAAAATGTAGTAACTGTCTGTCTTTCACTGCACTGACAGCTGGATGCAGAAGCCAGTGATCTGCTAAAGGAGCTGCAGAATAAACTCAACACAGTGCTGGACGAGCTCAGCGGAGTGTTCGGCTCCAGGTGGGTGAATCTCAAACTGTACGTGTGTGATTTTGCAACAGATCATTTTCAGCCATAATATGTGAAATTATACCACCTTTAATGTCAAACTCTAAATTTAATTGGCTCAAGTTTGTGTGCGTCATGCTTAGTGAGCACAGGGAGTCGTTAAACATCTCAGCTTGAAGAAAAGACACCTCCGCTCATAATTTCTCTTCATTAATTTGATGGGAACAGCAGGAATCAGCTTTCGCCTTCTTAAAGAGCCTAGCATTGACTGTTATTATTCAGATTATGGAAAAGTCTTTAAAGAGCTGTTTTTCATCATCATGCAGTTTCAAACCTGTGATTGAGGACTGTGTGAAGCAAATGAATCAGGAGCTGGTTCAGATGAAAGGGCCTGTCAAAGGAACCAATGCCGCCATGGATGCAGAGACGGTCCTACGGCCTCTTATGGACCTTCTTGATAAGAAGTAGGTATCTGCTTAGTACTAAATCTTACACGAAGATTTAGATTTAAGATTGTTCCATCCATTTATGGTTCAATGGGAGTCTTTACTCAAACAAATACATCAAGTCATTACTCTAGTATAGAACAACATGCAGTAATCAATAAGGTTAAACAGTTTTCACATTGCAAAGATATACCATGAAAGACTGAAAAAAACTACAGCTTTAAGGAAACCAAAAAAAATCCTTCTCAAGGGTAATTGTTTTATTAATTATGTTTCACCTTAGGACACAGTGACGAATGACTTAATTGTCAATTTAAATTCCAATTTAATTCATTTCAGGCCCTTCAAATATAAAAAAAAATATATTAGACATTTCCCAAGATTGAGGGTCATTGGGGAAAGTCTATTAATTCAACTTTAAGATTGTATTTATTTGCGTGGGTTTCTTGAGCAGCAATCTTGAAAGAACTGATATACTCCAATGGTGCTCTGAGAATCATTCTCCACCATTTGTCAAAGCAACGTAGAGGCCAATGGGGTATTACTTAGAATCCTCTTAATGATATGGAAATACAAAATCCTGCCTTCCGTCTCTGAGACCCTGTTCGCACAATGGGGGTGAGATTAAAGCGTAAAGCTGCTGCTTTTATTCTGAGTCACAGGTGTTTTCAATTTTTTATTCTATGTATGAAGGCGTCATTACTTGAAACCTTCGGTCTTGTTAACTCAGGTTGAGAGATGTTCTGCAAGTGTCACCCTAACAGAAGCCTCCTTTGGCTGCTTCACAGTTTGATGTTATTCGCAAAAATCTGTGAGAAGACGGTGCTGAAACGAGTTCTCAAAGAGCTGTGGAAAATTGTGCTCAACACTATCGAGAGGACAATTGTTCTGCCTCCGCTGAGTGATCAGAGTGTGAGTTTGAATGATCTACCTCTTTATCTTTTTGACATTCTCTTCTCATCCTGGACTGTAACCATCTTTCCTTTTGACCACCTGTCTCTCTGTCATGCCTTTATCTGTTGAACTATAAATCACTGTACAGAAGTTGAAACAATGCACCATCTCAAAAGCCCTGTTCACACTATTCCAAATTTATTTTATGAAACAGATTTTGTTGTTGTTGCTCATATTCATTTCTTTGTTTACACAATCTAACAAAAACACATAAATACCTATGATGCATCAGTAGACTTAATGAATGTCAACATAATGACATATCAGTACACACAGAGAAAGAGCTTGGCCAGAGATCCCCCCCCCCCAAATTTTTATTTCTTTTTAATTACATTTACAGTTTCCTCTCAGCTAATAATAATTTCAGCACACAAGCAAAGTTTGACAGTAACAGGATCAGGATAAAATGAGATAGACCCAGAAAAAAGGGTAACAACAGCTTCATATTTGTTTTAATTTCTAGGCCACGAAGTGATAGAACGTATACACAAAATAGGCTGCTACTTCATAATTTCTGATAAGTTCCATAACTCAACTCCTTAAATGATCTACCATAAATTCAGATTTTATAAATCTCCACTATGGAAGGTGGCATTAAAAGCATTCGTTTTTATCAAGAACTCTGTGTGTGGACGGAGGTGCAAACGCAGCAGAAAATTTTTCCTTTAAAAATATCTAAGATAGTGTAGACAGCACCGTAGGGTTTAAACATGTTTTTTTTTTTTTGTTGTTGTTTTTTAAAGAATTAATCCTTCTATACGTAAGAGCTTGACTCACATTTGGTCAGTTTTTCATTTTGTTTTATTTTTGTCAGCCCTGATGCAATTCTAATTTTGATGCTATCATGTCAACATTTTCCTTTTTGTCATTAGTTTATGGATTTCTAGTGATTTAAAAAAATACCATTTTACCACTAAATGTTTGAAATTTTGTCTCAGTATCTTGTGTTTTTCCGTTTGATCTTGAAATTGATTTTGTTCCTACACTCATGTATCTTACAGGACTATTTTCTTTTTGTCTTTTTGACAATATGCTTGTGCCCAACAACAGGGGGCTCAGATGATCTTTAACGCTGCCAAGGACTTGGGACAGCTGTCCAAACTGAAGGTAATCTTTTGATGATCCTAAAACAGATTTTGTATATTTCACTCATTAATCTAATAGAGTATGATTTAAAGCTCTAGTTTAAAGTCTGGTCAAAGATAGATTTTGCCTTCTCATACATAGATTTTAACACAAATCTTGTATCACAGTGTATATCAGAAGCATTGTGAATATTATGGATACAAACCTTTCTGTTAAAGATACGATGATTGTAAAATAATCTGACAAAGATGGTGGCATGTTCCCAAACTTTCTGCCCATGATTAACACAGGGTATGACCAACAAAAGTGATGTTCTAAGTAATTCTAAGTAATATAAGTTGAAAGTAGAACTGTACATGAGCAACAAAATAAATATCTGTCTAAATGAAGTGTAATTTTAGGGATGAAAACAATTTAAGGCTGGAATATGACTTATTCAGCTTAGCTGTTTATTTTAGTCCCAATACTTTTTTTCCCCCTCAGCTCAGTAAAATATGTTTAAAAAGACTTTTGAATAAGTGTTTTCACTATTATGAGAATGTGTATTTATGTGTTTTCTCTGAGGAGTGGCCGATGCATCTTCACAGTGCCTCACGCTGAACTTGCAACTACCATGTTGGTTTTATAGTTTTAATCTTAACACTCAGCAACAAGATCGTGATAATGTTCACAGACTGACCAGATTCATGAAACTCTGCAGTTTAGGATTTGCAACTGCAGCAATGTTTGCATCAGTGGTTTTAGTTTCTTTAGCCCCCCGTTTCATAAAACATTTATTGTATTTTGGCAGTGCCGTGTAAGGTTCACTGGCACCTGGGAAATAAAGCAATGCCAGAAGTTATTTACTGCAATCAATTCACAGTTCAGGGAAGCTCCAATTAGAATTGACAAAAAGATTTTTCATGATTAAAATGGATTTTTAGGACATGGATGGGAAATAGCAAGGTTGAAGTTTATCTCTCAGTGGTGTAAATGACAGCTCCTGGTTCTTTAGTTTTCCAAACAATAAATGATCTGGATCTTAAGAACAAGGGCTCAGTGTTTTCATTACAATTATACTGGTAAAAAAAAATAAGTGTGTCAAAGTGTGACTTGTAATGCCATTTTGCCTGCTGCAGTGATTCACCCTTTCTGGTTTCCCTCCAGGAGCATGTCATTCGAGAGGAAGCCAGAAGTCTGACACCTCGCCAATGTGCCGCCATGGACCTTGTGCTTCCCACTATCAAGGTACAACTTCTGTTAATTTCACCATTAGCTTGAAAGAATAAACTTGACCTTCAAAAGGCAGAGCAGATGCACAGAGATATGCAAATGATGTAAACGTGCATCTAAATGAAAAAAGGCCGGTAATGTTTGTGTACCCCTTTTAATTTTTTAAAGACTCTCAAGAGTGGAATAACACCCTGTCACATTAAAAATGCTAAAACATTAAAAACAAAAAATAATGTCACTGAAACAGTGGATTTTCCTTCCGTAGCACACTTTTTCTTAGACGGATATGAGACATTTTGAAGACCAAGTCTCAATTCTTCAGAGGCAAGAGAAAAGTTATGATGAGGTGCTGCAGGTGAAACACTGCATCATAAAGTGCCAAGGAAACTAATTGCTTTTACTGTCACCATGGAAACTACCTGCAGGTTTAGATCAGTCACATCACTGGGATTATTTCCATCAATGTTTAGATAAGAAGAGTCTCTTGGTGCTGTTAAATGGAGGAGAATGAACTAATTAGATAAAGAAATTCTGGTCATGAAGGGTTACACTGCCTAAACTGGGTCATTGTTTCTAAGATACTGTATAATGGCTACGATTTGAGGAAACTAAACTCAATATGCTGTAAATACTGAGTACTGTTTGTTCAAAGTGACAAGTAATTTTCATTGCATATTAATGAGATGGGTTTCTGCACAAAAGTTATGATCAATAATATCTTACCTGTTGTAGATAGTTATTTGAATGACCTCAGTCTATAGAAATGTTAATCAGTTCTGATCAAATTGACAGGTTAAAGGCTAGTAAGAGCAGGGCCAAGACCAAAGTGGAATTTTGCCATCTTAAAACAACTCTAATCTCAAAGCTTTCATAGCTGTTATTGCAAGCACTGTTTTATACACATTTACATCCTGTCAGTTTTGGATTACTCAGTTTATTCAGAAAGAAATGATAATGATGATTTTCCTGCCAGAAGTGACCAAAGCTGTTCTGGAAGTGCTACAGCTAGCTGCTGCTGCTGCTGTCACGATTTGCACTTTGGCCTCACCTAGACTAGCTGTTAGCTTGTTGTCTGGTCAGAACTAATCAGTATTAGTCAATGAGTTTGCTTGGTTGGGGAAGATTCAAAGGTTTGTAACACTCTGACAAAAATTCCCCCCACTCCAGTTGCACAGAAACATTATGAACAATTGCTTTAAAAGGGCAAGCATGTACACAGAGAAGTTGCACATACTTTCAGATTTGGCCGAGCAAGTGTTGCAGAGTGTTGCCTCAGTGGATCACCCAAATGCAAAGCTGAGACATAGGCACAGATTAAACAACCACACAAATTTAGTCACTTAATCTGCTGCAAGGCAGGTAATCCATGAAAGAAACAAAACTCCAGAACAAAGCTACAGGAAGATACATGCCACAAGAACCAGAGCAACTAACAGAAAAACATCTAGAAAGGGCAAAAGGAAAACTATAGGAATCTATACATAATGACTCAAATAATCAACCAAATTAAGCACAGGTGGGAACTGTTGGACAAAGGAAAGAAACAAAATCTACACATTGTGACAGCAAAGAAATACAAATTATTTTTGCTTGAGTCAACAAATAAATAAATATATATATCCTTCATTTACTCACATTTGAATACATTTAGGGATTATACCACTGAAATTTTTCCATTAGGACTGATCTTTGAACCCATGAAAACTAATGGGAAGGATAATGGATGCCTGCGCTGACTAAAGAGGGCTCTATGTGTGATAGAGTCATCCTGAAAACAGAATCCCAGTAAAGCTTCATGTATCCCTCTTTTTGAACTGTGACTTTAGTAGTAGTAGAAGACAATTGTTTCAGGTTTTTAACCATATTTAGCTTGTGTTCATTACTGCCAGGTGTGCGTCCCAAAGGATTTGCCACAAAATATCCTAAAAAAAACACAAATTAAAAACTAAAGGAACATAAAAAAATAGAAAGAATTGAAGGACACACCAAATGGATTGATATAAAAGACTTAGAGAAGCAGGAAAGGTAAAACTAAAGATAGGACAAGGAGACATGACAGAGATGTACCTGTTCGGCCAGTGATTTTGCCAGAGGCAGGTTGATATTTTAAGCAACCAAGTTGACTGGTCTTTTTGGCCAGAGGGTGTGCTGAGTTGCTGCCCAAGCTGTAAAAATGTGAACATATTGTAACAGGAAGCAGCACTTACCTTGAAAGTACTTTTTTTAAATCTGTCATAATACAGTGATACGTATATATAGTCATGCTTTGGTTTTGATTTGGCAAACCAACTACAATAACCTGAATTAATAACTTGGAATATCTCTTAACGCGATTAAACAAAACTGCTGAAGATATACATACTGTATGTGCAGGCTGTAAACACTGATCCTTTATCAGTCTATAGCTGATGTGCTTACAAATTCTGTGAATGACAAGTTAAATAAACTAAAACTATTACAAAAGAGAAGTAGAGCAGTCCATGTCCAACACAAGTTGAATAAATAAAAATAAAAATCTAGGCTGCTGATTGATATTAAGTGTGACTTAAAGGTTGAGCTGTATTCCACATCCTGCTTTGTCTGTTGGTGGAAGCAAAGTTAGTATTCTAGACCTTTGTAAGATTATTTAAAAGAAAATAGAAATATTTTTTTCATATGTAATAAGCCTAAACTTGTTTGTGGCAGAAAATGTGAACATGTGTTCATGAAATACGGTTATTCCCTCTCAGTCTTTATGATCCTATTTTCTTCCTCCACCTGTGACTCATCCATGCTCATCAGATTATGTATACTTTATGAAAGGCACATGTTGGTCATATTCTACCACTTGTGACTCATTCAGGAGAAAGAAAACAGTGCCTCCTACTGTGTAAGAATAACTCTCAAGTCATGATGAGACACCAATAAGAAAACATTTTGCAAACACCTTCAGTAAGGTGTCACTCTGATAAAAATATGGTTCAGATGCCACTTGCCACACTGTATGTAGGTCTTATATATCCACTGTATTATCCTCTCCAGTGCCTGCAAATATATGGGAATAATGTGTGCTAACTTTTTATTTTGATGACTTTTCACTGTAAACACTCTGACAAATATTGTATGTCTTCATTCCTGCAAAATTCATGTGCTACACCCCCCTAGATAATTATATAGGCTCTAAAGGCCATAGGTTTGAAATCAGTCTCCAAGAACTAACATTCATCATCCCCTCTTTTCAGCAATGCTTTCTTTTTTAATAAGTTCTGTCCTCATTTGGCCGCCTCCGTCTTACACGTAGGAGTGAAGGCAGCACTTGAAAGGAAAGCAAAGCTTTGTCTATCTTCAGCTATCAGGCTTAACAGCACCAAAAACACATTAACCATCCAGGCAGCGGGTTCAGATTCAAGTATATGCTAATTAGCTACAGAAGTAGCTATTACTGTTGTCTCCAGCCTGGTCTCTTTCTTAAAAAGGAAAAAGCTTACTGTCCATATATTCCCAGGTTATTTATCAGACAACAGTAATTTGCTTTCTTTCTAAGGTTCTTCGAAAGCCTTAAATTTATCTTGAAGAATCAAAGACAATGAACATATCTCTCTTTTTATTTCTCTTTCAGCAATACTTCCATGCTGGAGGAAATGGCCTGAAGAAAACGTTCCTCGAAAAGAGCCCTGATATGAAGTCCCTCAAATATGCTCTCAGCCTTTACACTCAACCTACAGATGCCTTGATTAAAAAATATATATGCACTCAAACCTCTCAAGGTAAGAACCTCAAGTTTTTTCAAAAGAAACAGAGACTGGGGTTACTTGGACTTTAAAATTCTCTGGGTATTTTTTAAAATTATCTCAAGTCAATGGGGATAAACTCAAAACAAAATCTCCTTTAAAACATGCTAAAAGTGTGTAAACAGAAGAAAAGCAGAATGGATTGAAAAGTATGATTTTAGAGCAACATTATACCAGGTTGACACTAAATCAGATAAAAACATGCTTTTATCAACATAGCTAAAGACAAAATCAAAGAATATTCTGTTGCTACTGTAGTTCACAGGTTGTCTCAAACTTGTGCATCCAGTCAGTTGATTATTCAGTTTATTTTTTAGTAAAAAAAAAAAAAAGCCTTATCTATTTTACTAAATTTACAAGCTTAGATTTTTGTGCATTTGAAATTGACTGAAGATGTAATTCCTATCACAAGGCAGTGATGAAGAATGTGAGGAATCCAAATGCAGAAAAAAATAGCTTTAGGAAGTCTGTGATGAAAAAGTTTAATTTTACAAAACATAAAAACACACCACTGTAGCAGGAAAACTAATAATGATACACAAAAGAACAAAATGGCTGCAGGAAAACCATAATGAAAAAGACAGGTGGAAGCCTTACAAAAAAATAAAACAACCGTCTGGCACCAAACAATGAAAACTGGGCTGAATATATACTGAGGGAGTAATCAACTTTATACAGAGTGGGTGGGATGATTACGAAACCAGAACCTGGTGTGCAGGAGAAACCAATGGAAGGACTAATAAACACAGCAGGAAAATCAAAACCATAAACTCAAAAAAAACAAAAGACTGTAAAAGTTATACTAGACAGAACAACAACAGCCAAAAAATAAACAAATAAACAAGACCCTCAGACTAAAAACCGCAGCCATGGCTTGTTTAATGTTGTTGTTTTTAGCTGCACATACATTATTGTATTTGTGTTTTAATTATGAGTTAAATTTTATGCCCCTTTACTGCTCAAGCTGTTTGTCACACATAAAAGCAAAGTCATCTGTGCTTTCATACTCTTTTACTCCTCTTTTTTTCTTTAGAAACATGCAAAAAAACAATAAAAACAAACAAGCAAAAAATGCTGTCATGACAAAGGTTTAGATGTAAGTCTATACATTCATCTTTGTCTTCTCTGTTTTTCTTTATCATCACTGGCCCACTTTCGTTTGTTGTTGTCTCATTCGTCTGTCTCCATGTGGAACTTTTTCTCATTTCTCTGTGTAACAAGACAGAAATGCCCTCAGGTGTCCGAGGACACCCGAGAGAGAGAGTGAGAGAGAGAATGCAGCCCAGTGGGGCATTGATGCTCAAAGGCCCTAGTTGCTTCAATGTGCTCAACCTTGCAGAACACTACCGAGACAGGCAGCAGGAAATGCAGAAAGGCTGTAGGAGAACACTCGTCAGCCAGGCAGCCAGCAGGCCAACCAGCCATGCTGCTCTCACTGACTGGCAGAAGGGCAGAAATGCACAGTGTTTCACTGTGCGCTATTTTAAGACCACTCGGTTTCTTTCTTTTTCTTTTTTCCCCTCTTGCGCCACATCTCTCATCCCACCTCCCATTCCCCACTTTAACACCACGTTGTCACCTTTTATTTTGAGGCGGTCTAATGTAATGTCTGTAAGTGGAGGTAGCAAGGTGCCGCATGTGTTTTAGGTCAGTAAACAGTGTGGAGATGTGTTAAAGCCTGATGTAGCTCAGTGGGCACAGCTTCATTAATCACCCACTCGTGTGCTCTGACAGCGACATTTTTAGGCCGCAGATTATTCCTGTTTAATCCCACCAAATGTGCTCTCCCAAACATATACTGTATGTGTCTCTCTGTTTAAACAATGGGCTGAAGTTGTAAAACCATTTTTGGTTTCAGTTAAAAATATACACCTGTCACAGCCATTTCATTTTAATATTTTACATCTTTATTTTTTTCTAATATAGTCCTCTGTTGATAACTGGTTTAGCTGAGTGACCGGTAATGTGACAGCCGGAAGAAATGTAGTTAATAGAAAGGCAGATCAGCAACAATTAATGCCAACATCTTCTCTCTTCTTATCTGTTACTTTTATTAGCAGTTTTCCCACTTAATCTCCTGACCCTGCAAATTGTATTTTTTTTTCTCTATCTGCCACTGGTCTCTTTTATCTTCTGTGCACACTATTAATCTCAGCAACTCTGCTCCTCAGTGTTTTTTCCAAGTTCCCCATTTTGCTGTGCACTTTCTGCACGTCTTGTTTATTTATTCATGTATCCTGAGAGCCATCAGAAAACATACAGACTCTTAACCTATAACTTATCAGCCAGTAGCTTAAGTAAACGTGCAGTGGCATTGCTCTGGTAATTTCCCCCAAGAGCGGGCCTTAACATTGGAGCAGCACTCCCCCCCCACTTCCCCCAGCCCGCATCTCCAGACAACATCACAATAAATCTTCAGGCTTGTTTCTTCATTACCAGCTGTAACGGGCGCTGCACCTTTGGCAGGTATTGATTAGCCATCGGATCAGCCCGCCCCTTCATCAACCGTGCCGCCTCACACCTTCCAGTGTCGAGCATCTGTTTGTTTGTCCCGGGCTGGGTGAAACACGAGACAGCTGAAATGGGCAGGGACTCCTTACCTCAGACAAAGTGAGACACGTGGTCAGCAATTCTTTGGAATTGTTGTCCAAGTCTGATTAAACTTTAATTATGATGCTCACCATGCAGGGTGTGCTGCCCAACAAGGGTGTTTTCCTCTTTCATGCTTGGGTCTTTGTTCTTCCCTGCCTCTTCTGCTGATCGGTTGGTTTCATTTTCACATCTAACACCTGCATATCATCAAAATCCAGCACTCCTGAGTTTAACCATTTTCAGATTCCTGATACATTTACCTAATGTATGTTTTTTTCCCCCTTTTGCCTTAAAAACAGAAAGATTAAGCTTCGTTTCTTTGTTTTTGCTTAAATTTAAAGGAAAACCTGCTTGGCCGCTGTGGGTGTAAAATCCCGTCTATCCTCTCGGAGTTATTTTTAGATTTAATCTTCTTGTTTTGACACAGCTTTCTTGATGTATTTCTGGATATCTCATCTACCTGCACCCACAACTTTGGATCGTTTCCTTGTACCTTCTCGCTCTCTCTCTCTCTCTTCTCTTTGTGTTTCTCACTTTAAATAGCTCTCCTTTCCCTTCTTCTGATTTTTATCCTCCTGTTGCTGTTTTGGTGTGTGTCCAGGTCAGTCATCCAATGGATCAGTGGGGGAGGTGTCAATGCAAGTGAATCTCATCTCTCACCCTGGCACAGGAGAGCACAAAGTCAGCGTGAAGGGTGAGATTTTTCCTTTACTCAAACCTGCTTTTAGTCAGTTCTAATCAAACGTATTTTGCCCTGTGGATTCATTTTCATTTGTGGCAAATTGGTTGCTGGCGCATCCCTGCTGTATATTGTTCCATCAGACAAAAAAAAGGAAGGGAACATGTGAAACGCTAGTGATGAGATAATCAGAATAACTGATTAACTTTTGGAGTCAACCTGATTCTAAACAGCCAGCACAGTGAATCAACCTTATCAAACACAAAAATGGATATAACTTAGAGAATTTCATAGATTTTAAGCATGGTAGTACCATAAATTCATTCTCAACATATAGTTTAAGTCAACTCACTGCATAGGATCATTGTTTAAAACCTTTGGAATACAGGTTGTAGTCAATTTTATGTCTGTTCATAAAAAACTCACACACCACTTAATTAATCCTGTTAAAACTCTCAAAAATTGTAGTTTCATCTGCAAATGATTAACTTTTGAAACCAATTTAATTTAAGATGGTCATCACAATTAATCAGCTTTTGCAATCACAAAAGTGGCCATAATAGTCAATTTTACAGATTTCAAGCTATAATTTAACATAGTAGTAGCTAGTACCCATCCCCAGACACATTCTCTGAGCACTAACAGACCACACAAGATCTTTAAAATGTGAAATGTAAATTTCACGAGTTTTGCATTCCTTCAAATAATGCTAGTGCCATCATTGTGAAAAACGTTTTGCTTATTTTTGTGATTCAACTCTATTTTGAATGAAAGCTAGCGTAGCAGCATTTTTTAATGGCATACTCTAAAAGCTAAATTGTTTAAAGAACTTTTAGATGTATCACAATCAAACAAAGACAAAAATTTGTGATGACTTTGGTGATCAGAAGACTTCTTTTGGTGCCACCAGTGTCTTGTTTGTTAAATAAATGAGTGGGCAAGAAATCAATTCACCCTCTGTAAAAAATAGTGACACAACAAAACCATTTATATTCTAATCAGTCTCTACAAAACTTTGTGTGAAGTGCAAATTAGCAAATGATTTGCATTTTACCTGTTGATCATTTGCATGTTTTACTGCTGATATTAGCATTTAGCTTCATTACCGAGCCAAGTACAGACTTGCAGTCCTGGTAGCTTTTTTGTAAACTTCACAAACTGGAATCTGATGCATACAAAACCTGTCAAATACAAGTTATGTGTTAGTCAGTTTTTATCTTGTTTGTGAGCATAAATATATTGTTTAGATGAACAAAACCTCTCTTTTTTTCGGTAACTCAAATTCACCCGCACGTAGCCCCTGCACTCAAAAACCTCCAGCAATTATATCTATTACACACACACCCATCTTACAAAACAATATGCATCATAGCTGACAAACTGCTGTAATCAGGGGCAGCAGTAACAACATGACTGGCAGTTAGGTTACTATGGGAGTCGTGTCTGCATATCATTTTTTAAAGAATTACAGGATGAAAAGCTGCAATTTGGATTTTTTTTCTGTATGTTTTTTTTAAGATAAAGTTTCATAAAGGTTCTGTATAAAAGCTTCAAATCCAGATTTTGTGACTGCCTGCTATCGTTTTTGTTTCTTAATAATGAAAGCATCCCTTGGACATTATTTGAATTCTAATCAGAGTAATTTGGTTGGTAAAACAAAGAACGTTTGTTGTTTAATTCACAGCCACTAACACACAAAGATGTTAATTTTTGTTCATAGTTAGCAAATGTTTCTGCTTGGACTAACAATATTTCTGTATGACTTTTTGTTTTTTTTTAGAAATTTAATCAAACTGTTTTATTGAAAGTTTTAGTGAATGAAGTTTTGAATAATAAAATCCATCTCTTTTTTACAGTCATAACTGAGTTAAGTATAGCTACTGCACGGTGTGGTAAACAGATTCAAATGAAGACTCAGGTCCAGAAGCTACCTGACTTTTATTAAAGAAAAGGCAAAAATATACCAAACTAACTCAACCCAAAGAGTAGAGACAATAATATACAGACTGCAGGCTACAGAAATGAAGAAACTTCTAACAAGAAGCAACATAAACTGGGACTATTTATACTGAGGGGAGATAACGACTAGATGCAAAGAAGGTGTGATGATTACTAACAAAGACCAGGTGTGCAGCGTGCAAGCTGACAGAAATAAGTATAGACTACAAAAAAAAAACAGGGGGTGCTGCTGGCAATGTGACCATAAAATAAGAATTTTACTAAAATGCAGATCAAATCAAAGAACAATAGTTACATCAAATACAAAAAAAGTTTATGACAAAATTCCCTATTTTCTTTGTGTTTTTGTCTCAACTGTATTCATAATATATTCAGCACTCATGTTTTTAGCCATTGTTGTTTTTTATTTTTTTATTTTTCAGTGATTGCAGTGAACAACCTCATCTGGCAGACCAACGCGATGTTCAGGCCATTTGTAGAGGTCAACGCCATTGGTCCACATCTGGCTGACAAGAAGCGCAAATTTAGCACCAAGACCAAGAATAACAACTGGTCGCCAAAGTACAATGAAACATTCCAATAGTGAGTATTGTGTTTTTTTGAGTTAATAAAAGAAAAATGTTTTTTATTTTTATGAATATTACGTAGTCTTTTTCTGCCCTAATGTAAACTCAGAATGAGTTCATTAGGCAGTGTGTGTTCCCAAATAAATCTGACCCAACCTAGTCAAGCTGCTGTATCACCTCACTAGGAGGATATCTGCATTAGACTTTGAAAGAGAATTCAAATTATTTAGGATCACCTAACATTTAAAGTACTTTAAAGTACTAAAGGAAAATCAGGCAACTGCATTAACAATCTAAGCCCCTCCTTAACACTGTGAGTAACAGAGACAAGTTGGTTCTAACAAGCACCTCATTTCAAGTAGCAGCACTATATTCTCAACATAGAGACTATAGGCACTTTTACAAAACAGTTCTGTGAAATGGACGCAAAGACTAGTTCATCTTTAAGCTGCCTCTGATCATTGACAAACCACTGATCGAGCGGGCCACGTCCCACGTACATGTGAGCTCTCAGAAATGAAGTGAGCTTTGCAGAACCAAAAGAGGCATGAAGAGGAACTCAGATGCTTTGAAGTGGAGAGCGACACATTAAATGTGTGATGTATGGCTCCCTCATATCAGTTTCAAAACATGACAAATATACTTAGTTTAATGATGTTCTTTGTGGTTTACTTTTTTTTTTTAATGCAAAGTTGCTGTATCTGGTCATTGTTTTTAAGTTCTGCAGCCAGGTCTTCATACAGACTGTTGGTCATCACTACATCACATCCCAAAGCCACAAAATTGGTTTATCTTTTCAAGTGTTGTCCATTGCAGCTCCGTTACAACCTGCTTGGTGGCACAAAGGCACATTGGAGTTGGGCTGGCTTCAAGCACCCATGCTGCTTCGGTCCATTCAGAAAACACACCAAAAACATTTAGATGATTTCTGGTCAAAATGAACTAAGTTTTTTCCTAAAGCACTTTTTTGTTCCCTGAAAAATTATGTTTTATTATTATTCTGCAAAGTTTTACAAGTGTGTTAAACAATTCCTAACATTTTTTGTAGGATCAGCAATCTCAATCTCATTTGTTTTGTTGACTGATGCAGACTACAAATTTGGAGATTAAAAAGAAAAAAAGAGTAACATTTCTTCCACTTGTTCTTTTTTCTAACTTGGTCGATTAAAGATTGAACAGCTTTTCATTGTATTAATTAGGGTTAAATAACCCACTTATGATTACATGAGTGTTGCCAACTGAAACATAGGAGACTCTTACCTTTTTGCTTAGTCATTTTTTTTCTGCTAAGGAAGTTTGTATGCCCCTCAGGTATTATCATTTTAATTTTAAGATGTTGTTCCATTGCAGGGGATAATTAGAAATCACTCTGAGAACATGGCTGACTGAGTGTATTGGCTCATCTAAATAAAGACATTCCTTCTTAGAGCAAGACTGAATTGTCCCATCACTGCAGCGGATACAATGGGGACTCTTTTTACTGGAAAAACATCATCTAGCCAGACTCACTTACTGACAGGTTATATTCAGCTGAGAACAAAGCTGAATGTCAGGATCCAAAAAGCAGTTGGTGTGCTTTCATATGCAAGTGTCTTTATAGGGATGTTGGGCTTTTCCTCTACAGCATCAGAAGTTTTGGTGACTTACAGCTTGCTTGATAGAATTTGTGCTATTGTTATTTTGTTAACTCTTTGAAAGAACCATAACCACTTATCCCCCGTTTTTTGTTTCAAATTAGGTGTTTTGAAAATTATGAATAATCTTATAAACATGTCTGAGGTTTTCAGTTTCACCACTCTGATCTCTATGTCATTTATCCCAGCATTCTGAGTAACGAACACGCTCCAGAGGCATACGAGCTGCACGTGTCAGTAAAGGACTACTGCTTCGCCCGTGAGGACCGGATCATTGGCATGACGGTCATCCAGTTGCGAGAGCTAGCAGACAAGGGCAGCTGCGCAGCCTGCTACCAGTTGGTGAAGAGCATCTCCATGGATGAAACAGGCCTCACCATCATGAGGATACTCTCTCAAAGGACCAACGATGAGGTGGCCAAAGAGTTTGTGCGTCTTAAGACCGACACACGCTCTGCAGAGGAAGTGTCGTAATGTGGAGCCAAAACGCAGTATTAAGACTTGTGTTGTCTTCAGTAAGAGCTAGAGCCGGGGGGAGGAGAGTGCACCGTAGCAATCGTTGTTTGGGATGTACGTTGGAAACAGCGTCAAAAAGGAGTTTGTCCAAAGAGTAGCAAAGAAGGTCCAAATATGGCTAGACAGCACGAGTGAGAGTTGTGTTTGTTTGTTTTTGTGCATGTGTGTAAAACATCTGTTGGAATGTTCATTTTAAAACTAAAGTATGTACAAGTGTTTACTTACCGTATGCTCACTATTAAGTACTATATTCTACGAGTTATTGTAATGAGACATGATACCTTTTGTACAACATTTAGTCTTTTTGAGCAGAGATTTGTTCCAATAAAGTGCCAAACCAGTGAAAAAAAGAACAAAATTAACGTAAATGAATTATGGTGAAGTTCGTACGTTTGAAATTTGCTTGATTATTTTGTCCGGTGTAAATCATTTTCAGACTGTGTACCGTTTTGATTGTTGCAGAGTTGTTGTTTTTTTTTTTGCATCCTTGGTTTTTTGGCTTCACGTTCTTCCACACTGCACTGTTGTGCATGTCTTCTCTCAGTCATGTCTCTCCCATAATTCCACAGTGACTACCAAGCAGGGTCCTGTCCCCTTGCCTTCAAACTGTTTGTATTTTAAGTCGACCTGAGAAAACAGACCGTGATTTTTTTTTTTTTAAATGGCGATGACTGCTATGTGAACCCTCATAGATGTTTGTAATTTTATAACTGTGACAACAGTGACAACAGCCTCCAGTGCTAACAGCAGAAAGGGTGGAAATGTTTTCCTTTTCTTTAGCATTTTGGTCTTTGTTTTTGACTTTTGACTTCCAGCCTTCCTGAACAACCACTGTGAACATGAGCTTTGGAAGGTGAGCTTACATGACATAACAGGCAGTTTAACTTTATTTTTTCACATTTTTCTGATAACTTTGTTTTTGATAAACTGCCAAAGTTATATAAAGTATTTGTACAAAAGCAATCCATTACATCTATTACTTTTTCATTGCTTAATATATGATGGTTGATGGGGTGGTACAAAGAGTTTTTTAGTATTATTTCCTGTGACTTTGTTAAAACTATGAAAGTTGCACATGTTACTTTACATGTCAGTTATATCAGCTTTTATCATGAAATTATTTTTCTTCATAAAGGAAAGAGTCTAACATTTGGTAAATATGCAACATTCCTATGTATTGCACTGATGGCAAATTGTATGTCATGTAAATATATTTAGTGAGATATTGTAAAAAAAAAAAGTCTACTTTTCTTCTATGTTCATAAAGTATGTGCAAATGTGTATTCATTTTTGAGTTATTTTGAAAAGAGTTGCCCAGTAAGTTGGAACATTTTTTTCATAAAAAAATATATATGTACTAAGTTATTAAGTTGTCAACAACTCCTATAAGCCATAAAATGTCATAAAAAAATTTAAATATTTTCGACTTACAACAGAGCTTAAAACACATCGATAAAGCATATTAATTTGTTTTGGTAAGCCCCTTTTTGTTCACTTTGTAGGACAAAGAACTACATTTTATCACTGCAACATTGGTTCAACATCGTTACTGCTATTGGGCTATTTTGTTTCAGCACCAGTGACTAAAGCTCTGCTAGGATATCGATTCAAGCAGAAACAATGGTCATATGGGTAGTCCACTTTTAAAACTGGGCTATGCACATTCAAAAAATATCTTAACATTGCCCTTCACTGCACATGCAATGATTATCATTTAATTTGTTAACCCACTCTCAACTGTTTCTTTTTAAAGTAAAAATTTAACACATTTTTAAGTTTCTTGTTCTTGTGAGACTGACTCACAGGAACATAAATATTCAGTACTGCTTCAATATTTTGCTGCAAACTGTCTGCAGTTTAATAAGAAGGTTGGTTGTCCATGACAGTGAAAGCACTATGTCTGACAACATGATGGATGGGATTTCTACAGAGATAGGTGTATGTCTGACATGTAATAGTAGTCTCACTCAAGGACATGTCTTGCTCTGAAATCTTCTAGGAGGTGTGTTTCTGCAGGAAGACAACAGAGTACCCATTATTGAGGTTTTGAGAGATCTGTCCAACACAGAGTGGACTATCATTATAAGTTAAAGAACAGAAAGCATAGAAAAAAATACATAGTATAAAAATGTCTGTAGTGTAATGTTGCTGCAGCATAGAAACCTGCTGCAGACAGAGGGATTCATACTACAAACTAAAGTTGTTTTGTGGACCAGGAGTACATAGAAACATGGCTGTACAAGAGCAGAAAAATCACTGACACTTGTTGGAATACACTGAAACTGTTTCCTGTCCTGGTTCCCAGGTTGGAAGTTATTGGATTTTTCCTTCAACTATAATTGATCAAACTGTAAAATTTGTAGTAACGATGGCCTGCACACTTTAAGCAGCTGTGGCTCAGTGGTTAGAACAGTAGTCCTCCAATGAGAGAGTTGGAGATTCGATTCCTGGCAGCAGTCACAGGTCAGTGTCCCTGGGCAAGACACTGAACCCCTCACTGCCTCTGATGTGTGCCCCATTGGTGTATGAATGGAGTTTAAAGCACTGATTAGACTCTATAGAATGATTTATTAAGGTTAGCTTTGTAGAGATTCAATGGAGTGCTGCATGAATGTGTGTGTGGATGGGTAAATGAGGGCAGATTGTGTTGTAAAGCGCTTTGAGTGGCCTGATCTGCTAGAAAGGCTCTATATAAGTACAGTCCATTTAAATATTTTCCTCCCCACCTATAAGATGTCAGTGAAGACATATATATTTGAACAAATTTGTAGAATTCTAAAAGTTTACATCTCTTACAAAGCAATGTAAAAAATTGAATGCTTTACTGTGTTTCCCTTTTTATCATTCTGAATATTTTTGAAACTGGTGGTGCATACAATGAGTGTTCTCCTGTTCAGGTGTGTTTTTCCATACACTCTTACAGAAGTGCACATCTATGAGAGGACCGAATCTTTTGTCAACCACAGCTTGTCACATTTAAGCATTTTCATATTGACCATCTGTGGGATTGGCTTAATGTATTTAACATGCATTATAGTCAACAGAATATTTAAAAGAAACTGTGTCACTCAAAAGATTAAATGCTAACAATTCTTACCACTGGCCATCTGTTGGTGTAAAACCCACAGAGTGTATTCTATCACTAGGAACCAGAATGGGTCAGATAAACTAAAATCCATCTGTCATTGTCAAACTTTTGTCTTGTTTATAGTTCTTTTCTGAGTAGCTGTAGGTGAACTACATACAGTCAGATATATCAAGACTCACAGACAAAAAAAAACAGTGTAAAAGTGGAATAACAAAAATTTAAAAATAGATAAAAAGTTGAATATTTTTTCAAACAAGCAGGCTTATGGTATTTTTACCTGTACATTTCTTACATACATTTATAATGTCAAAATTTTTTTCAACAATACTTAACTTTAGTGTCATTTTTATTGGAGTTTTCTAATATATGTTAGTCAGTGTTTTTGCCTTGTAAATTTTAATTTGATCGAGTTGAAAAACACCCGAGAGGTAGTGGAATCCAGGATAAATGCAGAAAAGCTTCGCTACTTTGGATTTAAAACAAAAGTTCATATGTTTTAGAGTAGGGTTTCGTGGAAAAGTTAGGCAGGAGCTATCTGCCACAGGTAAGATATTAACTGTTTCGTGACATTTCCACAGAACCCCACTTTAAACTGTCTGAACTGTCACTTTAAGTTATTTCAAGAGCAGTTTGAAATAGACATTTGAAACATTGCACAGAATTTCATCACTGTCTAAAAACTTTCATCTTCTTCTTTACCTGGAGGTTCGTATGTTTACGTCTATTTTTCTGAGACAAGTTGGTGCCAGTGACATCAATTATGTTTTCTTGGCAGTACAAAATGTAAAAACAAGAAAAACCTCCACTAAAGAGCTAAACGTACTGCAGCAGAGGAACACCCACTCTCACTTTTGTCCTTCGAGACAGCAAAGATTATGAAAACACAAACCTGACTCATCCCACAGAAGAGCTGCCAAGATGTAAAATTACCCTGACATGCACAACCTTGACCTATTATTTGCATTCTGTCAACTCCTTTGGGATTTTATTTTCTTGGTTATGATCAGCAGCACTTTGCGAAGGACAGGTCATTGTTGATCAACAAACTATGATCTTTGACGACATGCCACTTGATGTGATTTATGGTAAGGTGACAGCTTGGTTGTAGCATTAAATCTTTAAAAAGTAAAGCCTAAGTCAATGGTGCCAACTAATTGAGCATGTGACAGCAAACTAAAACAGCAGTGAAGCTCAACAAGAGGAGGGTACATTATCCAGAAGTTGAGGGCCACAGGAACATGTCCATCTGTGTGATAATGCAATGCAGCCAGCTGTTATGTATGAGTAACAGCTTGACAGCCATGAAGCCTCCAACCTGGACTTCTCTGTGTCCTTCAAATCAGAGAGCTGTTTATTCGTCAGGAGAAGATTGATGGTGCTCTCCTTGTGGGAAGGCTTATTCTCTAACAGCATGGATTTGGTTTCAAACCAGGCAGAAAATCCAAACCGAAGGTTCCCTGACAATTTGGACATATTGTGTGCTCAGTGATGTGAGCTAAAAACATGGCTGCAATAACTTTTTATAGTTTCTTACTGTAATAAATAGATAAGCTTGAAAATTTGATAAAAATGAGCACAACAAACTAAAAGAAACAAATCGTACTTCAACATTGTAAAACTATAAAATGTCTTAAAAATAAATTAAATTAGCTGCACTTTTAGGATATAGTTTTAGGGAAAATAAATGAGCTATAAGAAACACTCTTATTAAAAGAATTATCAAGCATGTTTGAACAAATGTGAATGGTTTGTTATTTATGACATGCATATTTCATTTTATTTACTCATTTGCTTTTTTGATCATCCTGTTGCGAATATTGTAATAACTCCAAAATAAACAACACTAAAATTTATTATTAATTATGCTTGTTGTACAGTTTGGTGTCAGAAATGTACATTTAAATAAAAAGTAGCATAAATAACTTTAGTTTATACTCATCATAAATGATGATAAGAAAAGAGGAATGTGCCTGAAATTTGTGTTTGTGAGGACATGGTACTTCAATGTAGGTTAATTTAACCAAGAAAATACTAATATATGTAAAGTATGCCCACTTAATTAACAAAACACATCAATCTCATTGACTGATTTTAAGCTAGATGTGTTAAATTAGTTGCATTATTGTTTGGTTGATTACAAGTCAAAATGTTTGCTATTAGGAAAAGTGTCAACAATCACGATTCTAAATAAACCAAATTCATCATCGTGTCTGGATTCTGCCAGTAAACCGCAGGCCTTCTCATTAAAGCTGGTCTTGCTGTTGCCATGGTGACCAGTGGAGTTACAGCAGCCAGATATCTGTCAGTTAGCTCAATGAGTGTGTAGGTTTTCTGACTTTGCATCCCAATGAAGTGATTCATATATTAACCATCATCTCAGGATATGTGGCATTAACCTTCTGCAAGTGTTTCATTTGGCACTAATCTAATAAAAATTATTCAAGAAAGTACACATAACAAATGCAATTCATGTTATTTGGGAGTAGTTCTAGCCTAAATGAACAATAGAGGATATGCTCAGAATAACTAAAAAAAAACACTGCCCTTCTGAAAAAAGGTCCATTCTTCACTCGACCTTTAGCAGAACATCCCTCTATATATAAAAGATGGGCACAGCCAAAGGGTCTGAATCCTGATGTCAAGGGCATTAAAGTGGAATATACTAATGGCCACTGGCTCAAGCGTGTCTCTGGTCCCATTTGACTCACATTCACTTTCAAAATAAATTAATAAATAAAAAAATAATAACTAAATATTTTTTTTTGGTAAGGTTTTAATGATCTCTTTAAAGCTCTCTCTACCTTTTCCAAACACAGTCATTTATACTTCTAACAAGAAAGGTGGAGGCAACCCAATGTTGCAGAATTGCAGTTTACAAACCAATATGTCAGTGGTGTTAAAGTCAGGAGAAATCAGCTGGTGTGTGGTGGTGGTGGTGTTGGGAGGGGGTGGGGGGTTAAAGCATATTTTACTTTTCGCTTTAACTGTCAGAGAGAGAGAAAGAGAGAGAGAGAGAGAGAGAGAGAGAGAGAGAGAGAGAGAGAGAGAGAGAGAGGAAAACATCTCATAAGTTGATGAAAAGTAATCTGGTGATTGATGAGACTTTTTTTTCAAATGGCTTATTAGGTTTGCATACTTCAACTAGTACTAGCCAGAGTCATGAATCTATGTCTTTTATTTTTGTGGGTTGCAAGCTAAAACGTTTGAGAACAACTGCAACACTAACACTAATGTTATCAATCACACCTTCACTACTTGGACCTATTATCTGAGAGAGCAGTGAATGATTGAGTGATTTCACACATGATCTTCCTTTTTATTTATTTATGTTTGCTAGTTAATCAGGCACCATTTAAAGACAATTACGGTACACTGAAAGTAACTGAATAGAATGCAACTTTATCAAAATTTCAAAGCTTGACATAATCAAAATGTGTGAGCAAGACATATTTACTGTGAGAAAACATGAAACTGATGCAAATTATTAACTCCCAAAATGAAAACCAGTTTGCACAGTGCCCTGTATCAGATTGGCAACTGCTCCAGGTTTTTGCCTTGCTTTGCAACTTCATAGCTTTCCCCTTTTCTCTCCATCAGTGGTTCCTGAGCATCTTCTGTTATTTTTTCACTGCTTTAATAAATCATCAAGAGCTCCTGTCAGGGGATTTGGTGTGTGTTTGTGTGTACTACACAATATGTTCTTTAAGAAAAATAACATTGTGTAACCAGGATGGGGATGCTTGGGTGTCCTGTGGGTGTATAAGCCTTGCCCTTTCTCCCTCACAAATCTGAGTGTAATTACAGCTCTTCCTCTTCCCATTTTTGCACCTGGTCATAAAAAAGTCCACAGCCACAATAGGGAAATAAAGTTAGTCCTTAACACACAGAGGTCACCCCTGTACTTGTTGAGCACTAAGTAAAGCACACCCACAGTGACAGAAAGTAAGATCCTATGATTATTAGACATGGTGAGGGATTGCCGATGAGACTTCCGTAAGTGCGTGGAGGACAATGGCTCTGCCCGTTGGACCCTGATAAATTTGAAGTTGAAGTGAACCGGAGCACTGAGCAACCAACCGTTAGCGTGTAGCTGGCTCAAACTATGCTGTAATTGCTTCTGCTGGCTGACAGTTTTATAGCAAACACACGTGATGGCGAGAGAGGGAACAAATATAATTTATTTCCCTTCTACAATACAGTCATCGGGGCGCAGTTTTCAGTTGACTGCACACAAATACATTTTGCAGTTTTTGATTAAAAAGGAAGTGCTTGGCACAAGAACTGAGTCACCAGATCGCTCAGTGGCAAGTATATCACATTGATTTGACAAATCATTACAATTTAAAGGCAGGAGCTGTCCTGTCTCTATCAAGAGCTTTTCAGAAATTCCCTGAACACTGAAACCTGCCCAATAAGGGCCTCAAGCACCACACATCCACCGGTTAAATTTTTGTTTGTTTGTTTTGGTTTTTTTAAATGTCAAGAGCCACTAAATCATCTTTGTGGCACCCCTAATGCTTTGCCGCAAAGTTAGTTTAAAAGTCCAATAAATTACCTATGTTTTTATTATCATGTTTTCTTTTTTGTCTTTTTGTACAAATTCTGTGCCTGACAAATCATCAGGGTGATATACGTGTCTGCCTCTGTATGCTCTGGCCCTTTGAAACACAACAAAAACCCAGCAGACACATTATTTGTATTCCTCTCTCATAAATCAACTGCGTGATTTCAAAAGGAGAACAAAGGACATGGCCTGCACAGCAAGCATCTATCCCACTTCTTCTTTATCTCATAGGAGTCTACCGAAAGACTAAGAATTGCCAGCACTATATTGTAAAGCTGTGCAGTCATAGAATGCAGAATTCATTTTATCCTTACAACAAGAAACATTTATTCGTTTTTATGCCAAATGTGTCTGCCCTCATTATTATCTTTTTATGAAATGCTGCCAACCAAAATTCTGAGGTCCAAGGATGTTTTTTGTTGGTGAATTTGAAGACCAGTGCACTGAAAACCAAGAATACACTATATTGATGGAACTCTGATATCTCTGCTGTGGACAGTAATCTATGTGTAACGATGCTTTGAAGGTAGCAAGGGCTCAATGAGCTGCAGGTAATGCTTTGAAAAGGAGGAGGGATTGAGGGAAGAGAGTCCTCTAGCAAGACCATCTGTTCATGTGTAATTACAGTGCTGAGCCTCAGTTGGATGGCTCTCTGTACAGTCAGAGATCAGAACCCCTGACCAACCTACAGCCTGGATGAGAGGTAAATGAGAGTCCTGCACCACAGCTTATGGTTTTAAGTCAGGAGTGAGCAGTTTAATACCTCTCTAGTCAACTGCAGGCTGTGGATTACACCTATAATATGCAAAAAGTGCCATTACAAGTGTATTTGTGAACAATGCTTCCTAATAAATTATATAACAAATGGGTTATTTAAAGTTGCGTGGGCCCACAGCCTGCCCATCATGCTCATAATGTCAGATAAAATTTAGAGCAACATGACAGTTGTCAAACATGTTAAATGAATGTGACATGTGCTGTACTATACACATATGCTGCTTCACAATCCACCACTAATGTGACATAGCTTCATAAAGTGGGGCATGATCTTATATGCAAGCACTCAGCCTTAGCATTTGCTCTGTGACAGTTTTACTATTAATCATCATCAATATTTGCACCACCCTTCACACTCAATACCATGCCGGCTGGTAGCTTTTCGTCCCCCATGACAGATGAAGTGATAAGTGTATGTACATTTGTGTACAGAAATAAGTGTATATTTCTATTTGCATGAGTGTGTATGTGAATAGGAATGTGTTTGTGTAATGTGACATTTGGGATTCAGACAGGCTCTCAGACTTGCAAATATCAGCAGTGACAGTTTAAGAATTTAAGACAAACAAGTTCTTTGAGGCTTCAACTCCCACTCAGACAATCAGTAACCGAGCAGGGACGGACTTCCCACTGCTTGGTGGCTGTATTTCAGTTTCAGTATTAGGTATCAACAGTCTGCCCCTGTTTCAATTCAGACTGCCGAGGATTGAGAAAAGCCCCGTGGCAGATGGTCAGTGAGAAGGGTTTCATCACTTCCCACAAAACTGCTTAAGTGTCTGTGGTTATCTAAACGGACATGTGGCAATACAGCATCCCAGGCCATTCCTTTTACTCTCTGCAAGATGTCTATTTCATCCAGTGACAAATAAATTATTCAAAAAGAAATCGAAAGTGCGCACAAAAACAAGCACTATAAAGTTTATTTTAATTTTTTTTAAGAATTTCCTTGTAATACCTTTACAAGCTTGATAATTGTAAATTTGTTTCAGCTGTGAGCTTTGATACATTTTTCAGAAATAATCTTCAACTGAAAGATCTCGTTCACTGTGTAAATGTGCAAAATAATTTTGATAATAGTAAATGTTTTATTAAAAAGTTTTAATTTTCTTAAGACGCTGGGGTTTACCCAGTCACGTAGCTATATATTTTTTAGTGGTTAAACCACAGCGTAATGGATACAAGTTTTTAGAATTTGTGGTGGAGAATAAAAATGCAATATGATCATGTTGGTATGCTGACTTTGAATTTTGATTCAAATTTTAGTTTTTAACCATGTTAGTATTTGTAAAGGGGAAAAAGCCCCCTACAATAATGTATTTTGTTGCATGGTTGATGATAAAATGCTTTCAAACAACATTCTAATCATCTGCTGTAAATAGAGTTTTCATTTAATAAAAAAATTACTAATTTTAAAATTTGAAGGTAATAAGTGGACTCTGCAGATACTTCCAATGTCCTTGTGACTATCTAAACTCAAATATGCACTTTTGGAAGCGTGGATTTGCATCCTTGTTTTGTTCTTGGTGAATTTCCTTCCAGCCTTTTGGTTGCTGGTGTAGTTAAGTACCTTATCATCAACGTTGCATTTAAACGTATGTGGTCTCGTATACATTAATATCAACAGAATTATGGCCATCTCCATTAGATTATTACCCAGTCCACTTGTTATACATTGGAAAGAATACTGCATAAACCATAGAGTCTATCAATATCTAAACAGCTGAGGCCATAAAGGGAGTAAGTTATCCTCATAGTCTCACAGCACAACAGAGACGTTGTTTATGGTCCTTTAGAAATTTGCTGGTTTGAGTCATGTTGGCAAGAGTTTCTTGACTCCAGCTATAAACAAACCAGTGCAAAACCAACTCAAAGAAAGGGCACAAATGGCTCATTGCTTAGGACATGTTTATTGCCTTTAATGGCATAGCTGCTTTCTTTGTTTCACCCTGTGAAGTGATGGCAAGATTGGAACTGAATTGGGTTGACTCCAGTATTCATGAATTTTATATATACAGTCAATAATTACTTTCTGAGAGTTTCATTTCGCTAACAAGCAGACAGTGTTGATTTAAACATCTAGTGTCAAAGTTTGAAGCAAAGATGTGGTTAGGGCAATGGTTAGGGTCTCCTCAGAGTTTAACAGGTTAGGGCCTTTTGGCCCAGGGCTAGGGTTAGGGTCTCCTCAGTGTTTAAGGGTGTAGGGCCTTTTGGCCCAGGGCAAGGGTTAGGGTCTCCTCAGGGTTTAACAGGTTAGGGCCTTTTGGCCCAGGGCTAATGTTAGGGTCTCCTCAGTATTTGATTGGTCAGGGCTTTTTGGCCTAGGGCTAAGGTTAGGGTCTCCTCAGGATGTGATGGGTCAGGGCTTTTTGGCCATGGGCTAGGGTTAGGGTCTCCTCAGGAT
>NC_051444.1:14224558-14239398 GCF_001649575.2 Kryptolebias marmoratus
ACACGTCCTACAATGTTGATTTTTAACCCAGACCATAGCCTTGAGTCTTGCATCTTTACATAAAAAGCTTTATTTAACATGTAATTTGTTGTTGTTTTCTGCTCAAATAATATAATTCTTACAAATAAAGTTGAATAAAGTAGGTAGTGTTGTTGAAAAAAGGATTCATTGATGTTCTCTTAAGGTATAGTGCATCTTTGTTCAGAGTTTGATTTAGGTCATCTTTTTCTTAAAGTGATATGGCCTTACAGTTATGGCAAAACTGATAGTCTTGCTCTTCCTTGCTGATACGCTTGTTTAAAATAAATTGTTTTACAATCTTAGGGAGACATACTTTGTCACTTAGAACTGTCTCATCCCTGAGATGTTCTGCTTGACATTTGTTTTTGTAATAAATTGTTAAAAAAATCAACAAGTTGGGCCTTCCTGCTCCCTTTATCTTTTCGACATGACAGGAAGCAGTTGCTTAGAATGCTGTTAATGTAAGACAGAAAAAGAATTACCAGCAATACAACCATCTGTGATGCTATTTTGTGAAGTGCTGGTATGTTCACAAGGTACAGATAAACATTTTGGTTGTATTTTCTCTTACTGATGAAATGGAGTCTAAATGTGACTGTTTTCTTTTCAAATAGTTGATTATTTTGAAAGCTAAACACAAACATTTTCTAGTCTGTTCCCAGTCTTTCATGCTGTATTCATAAACTGCTCCTGAACAGTGAACTGTCATTGGTCAGTCAAACTGTCTTTAATTATCTAGGAACCTATCTTTTTAAATTAAAT
Organism: Kryptolebias marmoratus; assembly: GCF_001649575.2. Lineage (NCBI taxonomy): Eukaryota > Metazoa > Chordata > Actinopteri > Cyprinodontiformes > Rivulidae > Kryptolebias > Kryptolebias marmoratus. The sequence continues at coordinate 14,225,342 of NC_051444.1, forward strand.
TGTTTTAACAAGCTCTTGAAAATATACTTTTGGTAATCTTTTTGACATCATAAACTACTGTTTTAAGTTGCTAAGGAGACCCAATAAATACATACATAGCAAAGAAAATTACAATATATGACAGAGCCTGGGAGTACAAAGGAAGGGAGTCGGTCCTATACTGATGCCCCTTCCTCCCCAGGAACCATGAAAACAGTGCTGTGGTAGAAGTTGAGACAGGCAAAGAAAGAGAAGGGCCCAGAAAAAGAGAGTTGGCTGACAGGTGCAGAAAGTTCAGATTAAAAATGTGTGTAGGAGAAAGTAATAATGTTTTTTTTTTAACTCTGAATTCTGCTGAGCAGCTTTAGAAATGATCCCATCCACCTTTGAGGAATTGGATCCACAGTGGCAGTTAAAAACTCTGTCTACTGTGTCTCCATATGGTTGGATGTAGAGTGGTGGAGCACCTCTAATAACCTTTATGGTGCTGCTTGAAGCCCAGGATACTGCCTGCATAATCACCTGAGCTCAGGCAGAGTGCTAAAAGCATAAATCTGTTGAACACACTGAGCTTGAGTGTTTCTCTCAGTTTTCTTCTGTGTCCCTCAGTATGTCTGAGAACCTTTGCTGTGGACACTGTTTTATTGTCCTTGTCTGACAAATATTTTTGAGACAATGTTTAAAGCATTCCATTGGGTTACTGTGTCCCTATTGTGATGAAGGAATTCAAATGAATTCAAATTCAAAATAACTTTTCATGACTTTGTTTATTGTACATACAGAGCTGGATTTGACACTAAAGACAATTTTAAAACTTCTAAAATGAAATAATATAGAAACCACAAACTTCCAGTAGAGGATCAACAACTGTCAGACGCATACATTGCATTTAACGAAAACTATTTTCTTCCATCAAAAAATTCTCAGTTGTCTTCCTCCACCATCATTTTATTTAAAAGCTGCAAGTTTTCTGCTACAAAACTGGAGGTTTATTCTGTCTGTGGTCCAGAATAATAAAAAAAAGATAGCAGCATTTTATTCTGTACATATCAAACTTTCATTTACCAGGGATTCATATAAGGATGACTGACATTGCATCTCTTTGTAAGATTTGTTGAAAAGCAGGTGGGAGGTCTTCTTTTTCTATCATCATTTTTTTTTAAGAGTCATGAGTGGGGGCCAACATTTAGCTTTACAAAATAAACAGAAAATGAGGGTCAAGCCCCGGTCATTCCTGCATACAGCTGCAGTTAAACTGCCAGCAGATGAAAGCTGCTGAGGAGCAAGCCTGCCAAAAGATAATGATTCAAGTCAAGCAGCCACTGTTTTTTCTATTGTTTAATGGCTTTCCAGATGCTCCTTGGATGACAACAAAAGTCTCTTTGAACTAAAACAAAATAGATAACCAGCTTCTTCTTGATGTATTTTATTGGATATTTAAATCCTTAGATTATTCCAAGTATCTGTGTTTCACAGCAGCACTTTTTATTTCTCACCTGCAAACAGGAAAGCATACTTTATTTCACTGTACCGGTCTCACCTCTCGTTATTACTCCTGATAACTGATGCTATGAGACACATAGGTTGTAGAGTGACGACACTCTCCAATCACATTATTCCTACCACTATCTGCACAGATGAGCCCCATGTGTGAATGATGCGGCTATAATAATAATAGAGCAGATAACGCTGCAATTCCATTGCACATTTTACAAACACTTGGCCCTAAAAGTACCTCACAGATATTTACTGTAAATACGCACAGCAATGAACAAGTTGCACATAAAGCATTCAGACCTTAGGCAATTTTTTTAACTGCTTTGTTCAAAATCATTGGGTCACTTTTGGTTAGCTGCAGCTAAAAAGCTTTAGCTGAAAATACACAAATATAAACGCAAAGTTTACTGAATAATTGTTCTGTTCTCTACAGCCTGAAAAAGAACCCTGCCAAACAATACGCATAAACTAGTTGTACATCGATCACACAGGGCAAAAGGTCTCTGCTAACAAACAAACAAGTATTGTAGATGTGAATTTATTATTTTCACTGGATATACTAAAGTATATAGCTAATCTTTTGTCATGAAGGCTGCATGTTTTTCTATAGAGCAGTGTAGATAAAAAAATAATAAAAATCTGTGTTTTTAAATATTGTATTAAAACTGCAATGACTATATATATGTGTGTGTGTGTGTGTGTGTGTGTAGTGCATTCTTGAGTCTGGGTCTGACTGAAAGAGAAAGTTACACTATACGTTTTCTTGTCTGGGGTTTAGCTGTTACCATTACCACTGGCTAAAGGACATTATAGCTTCAGTTCCATTCAAAACATCTGTAATTTGGTGTTCTTACTGCCACAATGCTGCTTTTGGGCTAGAGAATCTCTCCACATTCTTGGCATTCTGACATAAAATAAGGTGGAATTTTTTTGTATTTCTGTAAACAAAGTAATCTTTTTGATCAGTACAAAACCCAGGATGAATAATGAGGGTGATGTGTCTGCAGACTGCGAGAAAGTGACACAACCCTGAAATACAAGTTACATGAACTTGGCATACTATGTAATTATCCATATACTACAAGACCAATTCAGTTAACAAAAGACAGATGTTGCACAGGTTGTGCTATTTTTAGGCTTTTCAGTTAGTTTGTTGTAGATTTAAGGAGGACCCAAATGCAGGCATTTTTTAAAATTCTCTGTTTATATATTTTATAAGAACTGGATGTCTGTATTTAAACTGGCTCCTAATCATGATAATGATCAGGACAAGCGTCTATTATTGTGGATTTAGTACTTCTTCCTGTATATTGTGAAATGGACATCCTGTGAAGAATGGGGACAACTTTTGAGCTGAAGACTGTCCTCTATAAAATGTGCTTCTCTCTCTCTCTCTCTCTCTCTCTCTCTCTCTCTCTCTCTGTCTCTCTCTCTCTCTCTCTGTCTCTCTCTCTCTCTGTCTCTCTCTCTCTCTTTGCACACAAACCTTTGTTCTTTGTTCTTGTCTGGTGACTTGAATTTCTGACTCTCATTCTACAGCTTCTTGTCCCTTGGTGTCTTTTCTTTGTAGTCTTTGACTCTGATAAACGAGTACCTGCAGTAGAGCTTTTTCTTTTTTAATCTCATTACACTGGGTAGTAAATGTTTCCCCCCAGCCTTTATAGACCCCAGAGCTGTGCTAGCTAGTAACCCAGTGCTCTCACCTTCTCTTGCTGTGCCCTTTGTGTCCCCAGCTGTCCCTGCTACCTCTGGCTTTAACCTTTATAGTCTTGCAATACATAAAACGCTTTGTTCTTTGCACTCTTGTGGTAAGTTGATTGGTTTGTGTTTTTGCATGTCTTGCAGGTTTTTTGTTTGTGACCCTTGAATGTTTTTTTTGTTTTTTTTTTGTATTTAAGCATGTTTCTTTTGTGGCCACGATCCAATGGGTGGTGTAAGGTAGTATAATCCATTTCCCATTGACTGCAGAACCCTGTCTACTGTTACCAGATTTTGTGGGAACTGAACTGACATGTCTAACATTAGAAATTGAACCAGATGGAGTTTCTTCCTCTTCTAACACAGGAAAACATAACAATGCAACTTTTGAAGTTGCTCAAACATCTGAGTTTAGCTTTTGGTCAGCTTTAATTGTTCCATGAACAAAGCCTTTGCTCAAGGATGTTGATGGTTGAACAGTAACAGTCAAGGATTTTTAATGACACTGTTGACGCTCTTTGGAATGTGACAATAATGATGGCCTTGCCTCGCTCTCATTCTTTTGCCACGAGAAGCTGGCTGCGACTTGTGAGGGAATCTAGATAACGGCCGAGCGTTTTGTGATGTGCAGAGCACGACGCTCGCACATACTTGGAGAATGATAAAAGTGGGTCACCCAGCCCACAGAGATTCAGCTTGTACCATTCACTCATGTGGAAATAAGCCTCCTGCACTGGGCCTAACTATCAAGGCTGCACTACCAACTACAGCCACAGTTAGCTCCCAGCTCTGTACAACACAAAGATACACACACACACACACCTCCACACACACCCACTCACACAAAACTATTCACATCACATCTTTACACAATTATAGTCAGCATGCACAATAGTCACACTTTTGTTGATTAAGACAGCCCACTCTTGTATATGCCTCTAATGAATTGTTGGGTTTATCCTAAGATCCAACATGTGCCAAATACTTTGTCGGAGTTGCTTTTTGACTTTAATATTTTTATTCTCTCAGCAAAAAGGAAATATTTCTGCAATATACTGTTCTATTTTCTGTACCCTAATACATAACAGTTGCAGAGAAATCCTTTTTCATGCATGACACAGCGTATACTTCATGTTGCCACATATATCACACCTTATTGTCTTTTACAGACAGACTGGAAAACAATGAAATACCAAGTTTAGTAATCCTGGGAGGCGTGAGCTTTGTGCTTACATGATTCCATCAGACTTGATTTGAACTCCTGCAGCTTTGACATCGGGTCAGAGATGGATGTAATGCATGTGTGTGTAAAACCAGGCTTAAATGACTTTTGTCAAATGGCTCTGAGCCAGCACTTTACTTTCTGCATGGCAAGTAAATGTTTAGAGCTACACAGTACGCTGCCCAAAATTGGAAGCATTCATCATCATAGTTGTCCCACAATAACACCTGGATCAATTCGATTTTAGACCACTGTAAAGTCAGGGAGAAAGCCTGTCTCTCGATCTAAAATTGGACTCATGTCAACCCCTCAATCAGAGGGGCTGACATGAGTCACCCCCTCTGTAACTGGGTAACTGGTTAAATAATAAAAAATAAAAACATATAAAATCCAACAAAAAAAACAACAACAACACATTCCCAACCTCAACCACTTCTCTTTGACAGGGAGTCCAGGATGCACCACTAAATACAAGGGTATAGCATTGTGCCCCTGGTTGTAGAGGAGAAAATTGGTATACACTACATTTTAAAGCTGTCATCTTCTGGGGTCCAATCGTGGCCAGCCAACAGTGAACAAAAAGCAGCACACAGATCCCAGGGGACAGAAGAGGCTGAGGCAAATAGTCCACAGCCATTACTGACATCTCCCTGGCTTTCTCTGCCAGCTATGCCCCTGTGAGCTCACCTATACAGCTGCAGTACTGTATGCAGTAGATTCAAAGCTAACAACAGAGCATGCAGGATTTAATATCGTTCCAGATATGTGCAATCCAAATATAGCAGATGACTCTTTAACATTCATCCTTTCAAATCCCACTCCTCCTGACATCATTCATTTATCTTCTACCTCATCTTCTTTCATGCTCTTTCTCCAGGGACTGTCTGTTTAGTTTGGGAATATTTGATTGGCAGGTTTTAACCCCCAGTGGGGCTGACGCTGCCAGAGAGTCTTATCTGGAAGTAGCGTTAATGCCTGCGGTAAATTTATCGAGGAACTAAATTAATCCAGGAAAGGCGGTGGGCATGTGATGTTGACAGGAAGAAATGGTAACCGGACAATTTTTACTCTTCAGATGGAAAGAAGAAAATGGTTTTTTTTTTTTTTTTATTAGTTGTCGGTGGTAATATTGAAATAAGACGTGGAATGACATTCAGATTGGTCATGCAACAGAACTGTGTTGCACTACATGCCATATGCACCATTACAGCATGGGATACCAAACAAAGATGGTCGTAGAAAAGTGGAGACAGACACTGTGATACATGTGAAAAATAATTTCATACTTGAAAGTCTGAATATGTACAAACTTCATGTTTATTTATCTGGAAAAAAAAATAGATTAAAATTAATAATTTACAGTCTTCTTGCAGCGTTTCTTTTTATTTTAATCTATACATTTTTGTTGTTATTAAAGCTTTTTTACAGTATGTTTTGTATATTCTCCTCTTGTTTTTATTTGATCACTGTAACTATATATAAAAAAAATATCAATTGATTTCTTATGTTCTGCAAATACCTGCCAATCAGGGCAGTTTCCCTTTGTAGTAGCAGACGCAGCAGCAAAGAATGAATGGGCTGCTTCAAGATCTTCATACTGTTATTTCCCCTTGGGCAGAGAGCTCTCCCTCATTAGTAAAACCCCAAAAACCCTCACCTGACTCTCTGAGTTTCCCTAGCCTGTCTTTCTGGTGAAATATGAGGCACACTCGGCCAGACCAGAAACCACATTGTTGCTAAAACACAGACAGAAAACATGAATGCATATTATCTTCACACAAGCGCACAGATGAGAAAATCTTTGCATTTTTGTGGGGTTGTAATCATCTGTACTCTCTTGAGTGCATGTGTGACATCATGTGTTCACTTGTGGGTTGGTACACTCTTGTTTCCTCCCAGACGTCTGCAGAGAAACCTCATTCTCTGATTAGCAGTGATGAGTGGCTGGTGATAGCGAGAATGACCCCTCTGTCGCTCAGTTAAAGCTTTTATCTAACTCTACAGGGTATTCTGCCATGTGACGTGGCCTCATTGCTCCTGTCTAAACTCTCACAGGCTTATCTTGCCTCCATTATCTCCATCACCTTCCTGTCTCAGTCTTTTTTTTTTTGAAAGTTTCTCTCACCTGTCCTCACTCCGTTTGAGTTACCTATCCCTCTTTAATACAATGTTGGACATGTATTCTACAGCTGTCTACCTTATGTGACATAGAAACATTTCTTACCTCTACTTCCTATTTTCTCTCATATAGCGGTTATAGAACACTGCGAACACTCAGCGATCTCTACAGGAGCACAAATGGAGCCAAACTAGGCATGAGGTTAGAGCAGCAGGACTTCCAGCACTCAGGCAGATGTCTTTTGTAATGGGAGTGGCACAAATTATTGTGCTGCTGATCTGTACCAGTGGGGAATGACAACACTGTCCCCCACTGGTAATTCTGGGGATTGCACCACTAAATTGGACTGAAGTTATTCTGGAATTAAAGGAGGTGCAAAAAGCAGCTGATTGTTGGTGTTACCTGACCACAGTGTGAGTCTGATGAAAAGTGACAGTCCAGTTATTAAGATAAATGATTTTTGCAGCTGAGGTCTGTGCCGCAGAGACATTATGTGTTCACCTGATATTTCTTTAATCGATTAGGAACAATAAACCTCTTAAAGTAATTCTTGGTTTCATTATTTGTTAGGTTCACGTATTTTATTGCTTTAAGTATTACTTTTAATGCTTTTTGAAAAATAAATGGAACACTTTACAACATGGGACATAGTTTTGCTGGTGAAGAATGAATTGAAAGTTAATAAATTGTTCACAAGAACCTACCAAAAATATAGATGTAAGTAGTTTTCTAAACAGGAGATATTTTATTAATGGAACACAAAGTAGCCCAATGACTGGCTCATGATCATGGAAAAATTTATAAATAAAAAACAAAACTGAGTAATTTTACTGTTTTTCATAATTACTTTTTAACACTTGTGTTTTCTTTAATTTTTACTTGAGTTACGTATTTTTAATGTATTTGAAAGTTATTTGATTGCAGTCGATTACAAGCTAGAACTTGTTAACATTCAAATCATTTAAGGGGGTTAACGCTGTTTGAATAATTTGACTTTGCAGTGATATTGGCAAATCACACACTGATTTGTGTCTTTGTTAAAAGTGGAGCACTTCACTCCAAATAATATTTTTTTTCAATAACAAGAACATATATGTATATGAAAATGTTGATCTAATAGTGTTTGCTTAGTTGAGTTGTGGTCATCATTATTAGTGTCTATCAATGTTTGTTTTTTTTTTTTTAGATCTATTCAGTCTGAGTTTATAACAAAAACACAAAAGTGACCAAAACAGTTCATGATAAAATCATACAGAAAGGGAAACTGAAAGTTATTCTTTGAAGACAGTAGAAACAGTTTGGCTGTGATACAAAAAAGGGTTTGCTGCTTTTAACTGTATTAGATATTTATTTACATAAGAAGTTTTCACAGTTCTTGTGAGTCTTTACATTTTTACATACAATGACAGAGTGGAAATGTTTCTACACACCAGAATCACAACTCGACCTGTGACTGATTCCTCTAAAAAAAGCAGTGTTTTTATGGTGAAAGTTACCACAACGTACACCGAGAGAGCCAGCTGTGGTTTTACATGCTGAGAAAGTCACACTTCTAAAAATGTAAAGAAGACAGCTCAAGGTTGCTCATGGCACAAGAAGAGGCGCCAATCTTCTAAGTGCTCCTACAGTTTGCCCCCTGCAGTAGAGTGTGTGATGAATGAGGTCTTTGTCGGCGTGCAGTGATTACTGAGGTGTCTGAGTAGCCGCAGGGAGAGACACTCGTAGCACATGGCAGCCGAGTCTGAGTCTGTGCTTACACACTCCAAGAAGCAGGACTGAGTTGGTACACAATAAGGAGTACTTCCTGTAAAACTGGACAATACTATGACCTTACTGAGAGGGGGAAAAAAAAAAATCTGCTCATCACTAAGAACCAGAATGTACGGAGAAAAGCGAGAGGAACATACAGAGAAATAAGTATTACAAAACAAGACCATTTGTGTATGTGTTTTCTTAATTTACTTAAAGACTTGTTGCTTCATTTAGGGCTTTTATCATTCTTCTTTAGAAAGTAAATTAAGAAAACTATTATGCACAAAGTTGCATCTTAATTGAATATGCTGGTATGAATTTTTACCATTTCATGCAAAGATGGGGCACCTGAGTAGAAACGAGACTATGTAAAAATGGCAGTCTGCAGAGAGAAGTATAACCTTTGTGGGTATGTTGTCCTTTAGGGTTTCCATGTAAAGCAAAACAAAAAAAGACTTTAGTTAAATAGCAAAAGCAGACACTTATTCCTTAATTGATTCCTCCTTTGCTTTAAACTTCTGCAGGAAAAAAAAAAAACTGTTTAGATTCCACCCTTTAACCTCTCTCCCCAGATATGTTGACCCTTTAACTGTTGGCTGAGAACAACCCGTAGACTGTAATAACTTTGAGTTAAAATGAAACAAAACAGCCCAGTCTATGAAAAACTCTGCCCACAAAACATGGTTGTTACAAAATGTGCAGTATAAAAAAACTGCTAATCAAATCAACATACATGAGGTATACAGTTTTAAGAAAACCCTTACAAAAAGAGGATGAAACACACGATTTAAAAACATAATTATCATCTCTATAAAATGAGAGCATCTTATATTTTCCTTCAAAAATATGATTGTTCTAGCCAATATAGTGGTGTTATTAGAGCTCCTATAAGGAGAGCACACTTTCATTTTCTGCTAATCCCCATATTCCAAATTCTGTCAGCTCAACAGAGCGAGATAATCCACTCCTGCATCAGGACTTAAAAACACATGCAGAACAGCCTGATTAAAATGAAATATCAAACTGGCGTAGTGTCAAAAAAATTCCTTTTTTTCCCAATTATGAGCAGAAGAGCATCAGTAAATAAATTTAAATGCAATAACACAAGAGGCAGAGAGAACAGCTACCGTCTGCAATCACTACAGGTCATAAAACCCATTGTGAACTCTTTTTCTAGAACATATTATTAAAAGCGTTTTTAATAATATGCCACTTTGACTAACAACTTGCTCAGAACATTGGCAAAATTCACTGTTAGGACTGATCTTGGTTTATTTCACAGTCAACTGGCAGCATGGATGTTGGAGTAGTGAACTCAGGTGTGGATGAAGCCTGTCTGACTAACAGGAACACAGTTGGTGGTTTTTTAGCACTTCTCCTTTTAAGATTCCATGGCCAATCATGGCTGAAGGAAGCTTGTTGGACTATTTTTTGAGAATTTTCTTTTCCAGGACTTGTGATGTAGGCTCTTTTGAGCAGGATGATAGAGAGCAGAAAGTAATAATGGACAAAGATCTTGTGTCAGAAACATACACACCTAGCCTTCGTGGTTTGCTTCAGCTTGTATGTTATCAAATCCAAAGACAAAAATGCTGCAATGCTCCTGGCACTTGCAAGTGTTTAGTGTTTAGTTTGCCAGCAATGAAAATTGCCTCAACATTTTAAATTGACAACTGCAACAGAAGCATTTTTTTTTTTTTTTTTTACATGTGAGTGTGAGATTTTTTTTTTACTGATGCAGTAAACCCCTTACTTCAAACTGCCCTCCTCCCACTACAGGATCATTTTTTGACACGTTTGATTTGAAAACATTCAAATTTGTCTAGAAAAAAAATGCAACAGCTGTAAAAGAAAACAGTATTTTGTTTTCCCATTTAGAAAACATACACAAGAAAGCTAAAAATTAGATCTTTCTGAAAAAAAGTAATCATCCATTTTGTTTAGAATGACAGAGACATTGAGAGTTTTAGAGAAATGTCACGTTAATAGAAACATACTGAGGCTGTCTGGTACACGGAGAACCATTTACATGTCAACTGCTGATGGAAGGGATTTGAGTTGAGCTTATTATGTTGCTGAATGTGGGTACAAAAGGTGTCCCTATTTTCATTGATGCATTAATAGTAGAACCACATGGCAGAAGAAAAGGAACGTGGCTGAACTAAATGTTGGGTGCCAAAGAACTCACAAAAGACAAACAAACAACAGCATCAGATGCAACTGTTAAATGTCAGCTGCCATTTAGCCAAAAAGCCACAAGCCCCAAATTCTAGCGTAATATCTGTAAAATGAACTGACTTTAGCCATTTTTATTTGCTAGAGTCAGTTAGTTGTGATGGCTGAAGGTTTCATTAAAATCCATCATTGGTTTATGAGATATTTAGCGAACACAAAGGCGGACAGACAAACAAAACACACATGCACACACACATGCACACATTATCACCAGCTTTTCATGGCAGCGAGCAACAGCCACAAGAAAGATGCACTGAAAACACATAATTTTCCATTTAACGTAAAACAAGACCATAAAGTTATTGTCAGACAATATTTTTTTTTTGCAAATACCTTAGGCTATAGAATCTGACAAATTTAGAAAGATTGCCATATAAAGGTGCTGGTTACATAAAGCAAACAGAGCACTGACAACCTTCATGAAAAGAAATGAGGTAGGGACCTTGACCTGAAGAAGGGATGCACCAAACCCCTTTGTACACTGCTGCAAGTTTTACTTCCCCAACACAAAATTATACCCTTTTATCATATCAATTCAGCCCTACTCAAATCAACCCACTGGGTGATCCCACTCACTTCCGGCACGGTTCCTAGGACCTACTCGGCTGAGGCTCCAAGCGATCCGTGTCGAGTCTGCAGGCCATTGATTTCTATCATGAGAGCGTCTCCTTCACAAGAATTAAACCCACCAGTTTTAAAACCTTGCAACCGCAGAATTATTTTTTGCTATTTTACATTTTTTTTAAATATATAATGCATCCATTAAAATGAGAACACATAAGCCCACAATGTGGTACTTTGAGAAGGTGAAGACGTTTTCGTGCTTGTGGGCTGACAACAGAATTCCGATGAAGCGATACCAAATGGACTATTTTTAGACTCCGACCACCAGAGAGGAGGTGGCCTCGACTCGGCCATGGCATACTTGAAATCCATGGCAGAAGACGGTAGGTGTTTTGTGACTTTATTTCACTTATTTATCCATTGGTGGTAAGCTCGCTTTGAACATGGATATTTTGAAAGTAGCGCCATTTATTCCCGCATGCAAAAATTTTAACCCACCTGCATCGAGATGATTTAGGGCGAAGCGAGTCTTGGTGAGACTGGACAATCGAAAAACGTCTTTAATGTATTAATCAAAAAAAGCAATCAAAGGATATGTTTTTGATTATTTGGGCTTAATGTTAGAAAATACTGCAGCATAAATGAAAAATTGGGTGAGATTTTGTTAACATTAGATATGTTGATTTCTGATAGCAGAAAAAGAAATAATTGGAAACATTTTCTCACACACAGCTTCACATTTCCTAGAATGTACAAACTTGGCAAGTATTTCACAAAAACACGTTACCCTACAAAGTGGAAAAAAAAAGACTTCAACTATTGGCACATTATACTAACATCAGTATGGATGTTGGTGCATCCCAACTCAGGAGCTAAACAGTAGAGTGGTCTGCAGATGGATTGTTCTAAAATCTCTGCTTGCTCGTCTCTCCAACCTAATGAACGCAATACCCAAATTAGCATTTAAATACCTTGGTTTTGACATTTGATTTTACCTTTCTACTAAACTATTAAAACTGAGTGTCCCTGCTTTACAAAATCCCACTAAATAGACAAATGGCGTATTAGAAAAGAAGCATTATGTGCACCAAATCTGTACATCTATCTAAGCGGTTGTCCTCCATGTTGACATGTTCTGTACTTGCATCGGATATGATCATCAATAGAAACATACAGGGTATAAATAGGGTATAAATGCACCTAGAATAATTAGGTCCTGAGACTCTTTAACCCTCGAAATGTGTGTAAATGTGCATTTATGCACGGCTGGAATTGGATGTGATCCCTGTGTGATTCAGTGTGTGAGAGTTTGGACCCTGAGACAGCAGGATATTGGAGAGAAACCCATTTGTTCAGCGCTCTAACCGGGTGCAGATATTTCTTAAGGCTTATTCCTCAGCATTACTGATGATAACCCGCTCAAGCACTTCCTGTCTTTTTCTCATTCCTGGGTGGAACAGAGCCGTGTGTGACACAGTGAGAATAGCCTTCTCCAATTCACATCCATTTGTCTTGTTATGTTAAAACTGACTTGTTTTCCGTATGAACAGGAAAGACACTGAGAGGAAAGAACAGCTGCAAAAATAGAAAGCCTATGAATAGTTCTCCACAAAAACACTGAATATGTGTCTAGTATTAACACGTATGTAATGATTCAAAAGACTTATAAAACTACACAAGGAAGAGAAAGGGATCCAATGAAAATGTGCATAAAATATATTTCCTGTGGATTCTTCCTGGATATGTAAAATGAAATCAGTCTGAAATGTTTATGTGTGGCTGAAGCCCTTCATGCAGTGGCTATGGGCACAGATATGTGTGTGCTGCTGAGGTAGAATGAACAAAGCCAGAGCTGACAAAGGGTCCAGCAGAGATGGCCTTCCCTGTTGCAGACGGGCAGTGTCTGGAGTCTCCATTTTCCAATTGCTCTGACCTCAGCACAGACCTCACAGTCTTCGGAGAGTGGAAGCCATTGGTGAGCCCCGTATCCTGCTGTGGCTCTGTATCTGCAGGTGGCTGGTGCCTTGCGTCTTCTGTCTCCCTGCTGTGATTAGCCACAAATGTTTTTGAGGGAAGACTCGAGGGACTTTCAGCCGGTGAAAGTTTTTCTATTGGCTCCTCCTCTCCTGGGGAACTTGGCTGACTCAAAGGGGAGTAAATGTCCTCTGATAATGAGGGTCCTCTGGTGCTGCCCCCCTTCCCCTCCTCCTTCTCCCTGCCGGGGTCTGACAGCTCAGAGTGAACAATGACTTCTGCTTCGACCTGGTTACTACACAGCGACGTACACAGACGGTCGTCTAATTCCTGTAACAAAGCAAAGTCATTGTTACGTTTGGGTTTTCAATTACCTACTGTATCGCTTTATGTAAGCCTGAAGTATTAGCTTGTCTCACTGAATAGGTTTACACCAGGTTTTAATGTATAAAACACAATAACAAGATCATACTGCAATAAACACTATTACTGGAAGCACGAATAGTCCTCAGAACAAGGGCACTGCTTTGTCTTCTGCATGACTGCACGGTCTTAACTTTCAGCTTTGGAACCACCTTTAACTTAATGTTATGTGAGCAAGTCAAAATGTTTCTATATGACTATTACACGAATTTAGGGAAAACTAAAAAAAACACATAGGTAGTAAGGATTATCTAAGTACCAACTTAAAAAGTAGAATAGGTAAATACACTAATGGGTAAGAAGCAATAAATAAATAGATTAAACAGAAAAAATGCATATTGCCTGATGCCTTTCATTCTAGACCTTTAGACCATGATCATCTTATGTTGAGAAATGAAGAAGTTGTAGCCAGTCAAACCTTATAAATAACATTACACACAATCTTATGCAATATCAGGAAATGTCACACTCAGTGTGCGTGTTGTAAAAGACTCAGCGACTACTCCATTACATTTTTGGCCAAGTTATAGCCATTTTTGTGCTGGCACTGTCACATCAGTCAACTTGCCCCCACTCCCCACCCCCACCCCCCCT
>NC_051444.1:14239429-14250580 GCF_001649575.2 Kryptolebias marmoratus
CATGCCAAAGCCTGGAGTCAAAAGTAGGCTGCCTCCTAAAAGGGGTCAATAGAAAGTTTGACTCTGAAAATAAATAGTGCCTTTTAAAAGAGATGGGAGTCAAAGTGTGTGGTTTCTATGAAAAACAACCAAAGCAGAGCTTTTGAAGCCAAAATTAAAGAATTTAAAGCCAAACTATGACACAAAATGTCAGGATAAGTACAAGAATCTGAACATACAGTAAAAACTTTTAAAAGTAGAATAGATGCAAAGAAGTCTTTTGTCAGAGAATTTCAAAGTGAGGCTGCCGTTGAAGCTTTTTTTTTTTTTTTTTTTACTGGAGCAGAGGAGGGAAAGCAGCCTGGTTATTTACAGAGAGACGGTTTTATGAAAGGATAGAGGATTAAAATGTGTAACATCGTGTGTCCAAAAAAAAAAGTGATGTTCAAGTTGAGGTAAAACGCTGATCCGATGTTTTGAATCGCATGAAGACATGAGTCAGTTTATGGAAAGTAGAGGGACAGATACCACAGAGCTCAGAGATGTAAAGCTGCTGTGTGACTTTTGGTTTCTGAGTGACATAATAATGTTCTCAGCCTGCAGCTTCATGGACAGGGCCACGTTATCATCAACACTGACATGTAAGCTGCAGTGACGGGTTTTACAGACTTCTTCAAATTGTCATGCTACAAAATTTACAACACACTGAGTCTTTATTATTGCCCATTTTTTTAGTTTTACTGGGTGTAAAAGCAGTAAGGTGTGCATACACTGCTTGTCAATTTTTGGTTGCTATTCAAAATAGACAGAATAAACCACTGCGTAATATTTACATATTTACCATGCCAGTAGCAGTAATGAACATGTTGAGTGCTCCATTAATCAGTGCTGGGGAATCTTCTATTATAGTGTCTCTGTATGTCGTGATTCTGTTGACCCAGTTATGACTCACAGAGCCATTCCAGGCAACCTGCAAAACAAACAACAACAACAAAACTGAACACTGTTATTCTTCTGTGAAAACAAAAAAACAAAATACCAGTGGCCCATCTGGAAATGAGCACTCCCCTTGCAGGTTTTGACCTTGGGTTCAGGTGCAGAGGCATCCTCCCCTTCCCCTGGATTCGTGCTTGCCATCAGACTCTGTGCTTCTGGGTCCTCTGCTGGCTGTTGACCCGACTCTTGCCTGCCTGGCGACATCAGAGTCTCTAGCTCGTGGCTATCGCTGCAGTCTGGAATGCTGGCTGGAACAGGACAGCCACCTTTCCTGTATAGAGGCGTCACAGCTGTGGAGTTCAGACCTCTGGACATTTCCCTATTTGGCAGTGAAACGGTTAGAAAAGGAGATAAACTGTTAACAGATGCATCTAGTTGTGTTTCTTTGTAAAGCAGAGTTGTAATTGAAATAACTAACATGCATTGTGTATAAAGACTGACACCTTATCACTGTAGGGTCATCTTACCAAGATTTGCTGTTACGAAAACTGAAACACATGCAGAGAAGGATGCATATCAGCCCCAAACAAACACCGACTATGATGCCTGTAACTGCATGGATGTCCAGTTCTAGGAAAATATCAGGGAACAGATAAAATACAGAAATAATGTTGGAGTAAGCATAAAAAAAACTTTAAAATATCAGAAAGCTTTTGACACATAAGCCCTCATCGATAAGAATACTTATTTCTTGCCCTGAAATACGTAAAAAAAACAGAATAAAAAATTATGTAAAATAAGGCTACAGTAGGGAGACATTTTTTAACATTACATTCAAGTTGGGAGGGCAGCTCTTCATTGATATTCATTTATATTTGGTGTCATTGGCAGCGTGAATTAAGAGCAGAGAAACAAATAGATGGCAGGAACTCTCACCCACCACTACACCCCCCACCCATCCCCGTCACACTGTTTACTGGCAACTCTACCAGAGAACATGGGAACATATTTTAATTAAAAAATTTTTATAATAAAGAAATGTAAATACTATTAGTTGCTCAACTGCATGCACATAATATGCCTCTATGATACGCACGATAAACACAACGCAAGACATAAAAGAGCTACGCAAGGAGTTAACAGGGGAATTCTGTGTCAAAAGGCAAAATGGTCATTTCATAATTACTAGAGAAAAACTGAAATGTTGACTAGTGGAATTAAAAAGCGTGTAATGAGACTGAAAGCTTAAACACAAACTGAAATGGGATTAAAGAAGGTGCTTTTTGCAGGAAAAGTCTATTGTGATGATGATAAATCCAATCATTTTGACATCCACACTTTATTATTCCCCTCAAAATGCGGAACACATGAGCAGCGATAACAGTCACGCAGCGCTGCAGAACACACCTCTCCCCACAGCAAGAAAAATATATTAATTTTAAGGATTTTGTAATTACTCTTCATGAATGGAAATTGGCATTTTTATTAAAGATGTCAACCCCCCACAGTAAAACCGTAGCGTGACTCTTTTTCACTGTCTTATCTAATTCCCCTGACTGACTTGTGTTTAATAAAATGCCATAATGAACTAGCTGCCTGTACTATATAGTTAATACCATACCCTAAAGCTCACATTTTATAATCTGTTTGTTGGTAATTATTGATCTCTAAATTTTGTTTTATTTTCTGTCAGATTTGTGCAAACTGCCCACTACATATAAGTGTTTTATAATATTGCTCTCAGAGATTATAAATGTACTGCCACAAGCTTTCCTAATATTACACATACCATATTTGGGCAGGGGAGTCTCAACATCCTTTACAGGTGAAAAGGGCCCTGCCCCGACCTCAGTAGATGCTCCCAACTTAAAAAAGTAACGAGTCCCACCAGTCAAACCGTGGACCTCCACACTGGTCATAACCCCTGAGAACGACAAATAAGAGATTCAGCTTTCTGTCATACTAGGATTTTAATTAAATACATTACACATCAAGAAGACCCAAACTGGATACTAATCAGCATGGTTTTTCTTTAGGAACCTACCGTCCTCAGAGAGATTTTTCCACATGTGCTCAGGCTCACTGAGATTGACGCTGTACAAAATTCTGTAACTGATGATGATACCATTGGGTTCCAGCGGAGGGCGCCAGCTCACCAGCACAGAGGAGGAGTCCAGAGCACTCAGCTGCAGTTCCTCTGGTGGTGTGGAGGGCCCTGAGGGAGAATGCAGGGTCAGGTCAGTAATTAGAGCCCAGGAATGAGGATTCACAGCTGGAGGACGTATATTGTCTGGGTGGGGGATTTGTCTTGCTGTGTGACAGCCATCTGTGTCCTCGTGTTGCTGCCACCTGGGGACAGGAGAGAAGGTGCAACCGGGACAATGGGGGTGTGGGCAGGGGCTCAGGTGATGATGGAGGCTAGTGAAGAGTGTGGCGAGGTGAGCTCCAGTAATAATGCCATTAAAAGCCACCTGCCTCACCTGTGTGACCGAGCAGAGGCGCCGGCCAACACAATAACCATCTTCACACCTGAGTGCTTTATTACAGCCAGATATTAGCAATTGTTGCCAACCCCGAATCCCCGCGTTCACTGGCCAGCCAGCACAGCGGTTTGCACATGAGTGAGCACATAATCACTAGGTTGTAAAACACCCTCAAGCAAACTGTCAGAGACATAAGCTGCAGAATTTGAGGACCTTAAAAAGCACAAACTGATCTTTTGATTTTTTTTTTTTTTTTACTAACTGGTGCATTGGCGCATTGTAATAACAAAACAAACTCGGCTTGATCAGCCTACACATGCAAATAATTAGCCGGAATTATACAACCATAAAAGTGTATGGGTAGGATTCAAAGAGATGCATCTTTGAAATGATTTCTTATAAAATGTTCCCTGAATCTGTATCCTTCTCATTTTCAACAAGAAACACATTTACACACATTTCTATCAACCAGCTACCCAATACGACTAAACTCCTCTATTTTTGGGACTGTGCTTTCCCAAGCTTTATTTGGTAAAAGATTTGCTCAAATCAACTGAGTTAGTGGGGGAATTACTGGCACATTTTATTTATCAGCGTCAAAGACTTTAAATTTACACTTGAAGCAAATTTTTCAGCACTGTGTGAGAGGAAAATCGTGCCTTCATACAACACGCAGCTCAGTGGAAACTCACGGTCGGGCAACGTGGACTCCTCCACAGTACCGCTGAAGGGTCCGACCACGTCCACTCCGTTAGACTTCACCGCCAGCTCATAGCGGGTAAAAGGCTTCAGCCCTCCCAGCAGGATTTCCTGAGCCAAACTGCAACACAGACAACGTTTTTTTGTTAGTTTGTCACAAGTAATATTTGTTGGTTTACACAGTTTGATTTGTATGTTTATAATTACCTTTTATCACCTTTGATTTAATTTGATCTTTTATATCATACTTGTATGGTTGAATTTCCTATAAACGGCATAATGAAAGTCTGGCATACTTTGCATGCCAACATTTTCATGGTGTGCAATAATAAATTACATTACACTCAGTCAGGAATAATGAAGGCAGAAAGAATGTAGAGAACATTTCTTGCCCACTGCTTTTAATAGAAGTTTACACAATACATTTTTAAAACTCACTTATATAATGCCTTTTAGACACATCAAATGAACTCTTCATTTAGACTGCAACACAAATTATACTTAGCAATACAACTATTCAAGTTATTTAAAATATCATAGAGCACAAATGAAACAAAAACAAACATTTCCTTGTTAAATATTGTGTAGAAAATTAGAAGATGAAAGCAAATCTATCAAAAACCTATTTTTGTTGCAGCAAATAAATGTTTAGATGCCAGCTAATGGAGAATAAACGCAGCAAATAAAGAAACAACACTTAATTACAAAAATTCTTTGGAAAATGTTTTAATCTGAGTTACAGGGAACAGTTTTATGTTGTTTAGTTTGTTGTTAGTCTTAATGAATTGTAGAGGTGTTGATGCAATGCTAGAAACACAAAAAACATTTCAGATTTTTATCTTGGTGTTCTGACCTGGTGTGGTATATGACCAGCGACGCGTTGGTGGTTCCCGCCGGGCTGCAGCGCACCGTATAGTTGATGATGCGTACGTTGCTGAACCGCGGTTTCTCCCAGCGGAGCCAGATGGAGGTGGAGCTGTTGGCCGTGGCATGGATGCTGCTCGGGGGCCATGGAGGGGGGTGCGGGGGAGTCAGTGGTGCTGTTACACAAATGCACATTATTTTCCACAAATATTCGAACATTCAGGTCGATTGTCGTGCTTTATGCTGTTTTATGTTTTATGGGCGCCTGCAGGAGTCTTACGTCTGGTGTGAGCCTTGTCAGTCCTTCCCTTCCACACTGCAGCAGCTCCATCTATCTGCTTGTTGAATGCCCAGATCTTCACCTCATATTGCCTATCAGGAACTGAATCAAACAAACCCTAGTGAGACTCCAAGATGCCCTGACAACCTGTTCCTGTAATAGGACATCTGCAAATATGAAATACGTTCTTAGCTTTTCAACCAAATGCTTAATTTTCTTTGACTCAAACAAGTAAAACCTAGATAAGCCACAGAGGTGCCAACAATCATAAAAAAGGTGTGTTGTCAGATTACTTGGATTGAACCCTGCCAACACCTTACCAAGCCCAGTGAGCAGATGGTGCCTGGCCTTCTTACGGAGCCTGATGGAGTGAGTATGTGTCGTCCTTTTTCCACTGGAGGACTCATCAGCTTCTGCTTCTCGATAGGACAGCTTGTAACCAGAAATCAGTGTGTGATTTGGCGAGGGCTGCCATGTCACATTAAGCGTGTTCACTTTGGGTCTGACTTTCAGCTCAGTAGGAGCAAAAATCACTAAAAAAAAAAAAAGATATTTAAAGAGAAACAAAATGGTTAAAGAAATCAAAATTATACTAACGAAAATATCTATCAGACCTCCAGCTGGTTGCACTTATTTCTCTCTTTTCCAGATAAATTTGGATGTAGAAAGACAGGTGAAAAATGTCTTTAAATTTTAAGAAGGAAAAGATCCCGAGCACACCACTGAGAGAACACATTAACTGCTTCAAAAATTCTGAAAGTTTTGGACCTGAACGAAATCCATGAATTTTGCACTGACACTTCTGTGACAGCTTGGCTCAGCTGAAGCTATTTTAACCAACGATATTGGGCAAAATTTCTAAAGAGAAGGTTCTGAAAGCTTGTAGGCTCATTTCCAAAAAAACCTGAGGCTGCTTCAGCTGCCGAAGGTTCTCCAAACAAAAAAGAAAATTTAAGGGTTTAAATATTAATGTGAACTGAATATTTCAGTTTGTTAAAAAATAACACATTACAATAACCAGTTTGGGTTTTGATAATTTTGGGCAGAATGATGTGGAGGAAAATGAATCTGAAACATTAACGTGATAAAACTGCAGGGCTGTGGTAGCTTGGTGGTCAGTGCTGCGGTTCTGTAATCCTGAGGCTCAGGGTTTGAGCCCAGGTTGTGCCAGAAAGGCATCTGGCATAAAACAAATACCATTTGTTTCATGTGAGTTCACTCACTGTGGCAACCCTTGTAGAAGGGAGCAGCTGAGTGAATAGCAACAACATTAACATATTAAAACTGAAAATAAAAAGAGGTCTGAAATCCTTTGAAATGTTTTTTTTCAGCTAAGGCTCTATAGAAAAGCCTGCATTCTTTTAAATGACTTTGTTTCTTCATTACATCTCATTTGGAGAGTTGCAAATCTTTGTATGTTGGTCTCTATCTGTCCTCACTTAGACATCTGCAGGTTGTCCAAAACCCCTGATAGGTGAGCAACAGTGTGATCAGAGCACACCTATGGTATACTCTACATTGATTTCTCTTTTTTTGAGAATAGCTTAAAATGTTGTTGAATGTTTTTTCGGAGTCTTAGCAACACAGCACCACTTCATTTGTCTAAAGTTGAGCTTTGTCACACTACAGTCAGTTGAAGGTGAATGAATCTTATTTGTGGCTCATACTCAGTGAAACATCATATTAGAGCTGCTCAGACCATTGATCAGTCTATTGTTAAAGCCCTTTTCTGAGCAGGATGTCTTATTGTTTAGATTTGTTGTTTTTTTTTGCTGTTCATAATTATTGCTGTTTGTTGCGAGGCATTGATTTTACACTTTTATACTTTATGCAACACATTGGGCAACTAAGGTTGTTTTTCAAATGTGCTATAGAAATAAATTTTTGACTTGATTGTGTTTTAAAAAAGGCCCCGGAAGCTTTTATTGTGTTGGAGCATAACCTGCAACTTTTTCTGCTGTAACAATAACGAGAAGAGAGCAAAACGTTGTTTTTTTGTATTATGGTGAGTAAGAATTTGGAATCTAGTAAATGATTTCTCACTTTCTTACAGACAACATGAAAAGAGGTTTCAAGTTTAAAAGATGTAATGGGAAGTAATGTCAAAACATTACATCACAATTGTTGCCGATGCTGGTTTAATTAAGAGATACATTCAGGTTAAAAACAATGAACCCGTGGTTTACTTACCCATGCCATGGTCAGTGTTGTTGTAGTGGGCTAATGTTTTATGTTGGACCCACTCAGAGGGAACACCAAAGCCAACGACGGTTCCAGCTGCTATTCTCAGATGGTACATCTGGTTAGGCTGCAGCTCTCTCAGGGTGAACTGAGTCTCGTTTCCTCTCACCACCACAGAGAATACAGTGCTCGCTGTAAAATACACATCAAACACATACTTGTACGGAAATAATTTTATTTTTTTATTTTATATATCTTATGATTTTAATGCTGTGAAGGCTTTTTCAGAAAAGCTGCACAGATATATTTAGCTAATGTAAATGTAATTTGTAATACTACAGCGTTCTTACTGCAATCAATCAAATTTTAGACCTTTCTCTCATGGGAATAGCCACCAATGACAGTTGGCTTTTTTATTATATACATAAAAAAAAACTAAGATAAAATTAATGATGTTTTTGTTTATAATCAAAACAAATGTAACATAAAACAAGAGGCTTTTGACACAACAGTTTTATATAATTAGCACTGCCCTTTTACATTGCAGCATAGAACTGAAGTGTTACAGAAATGTTTTACGTGTTACACACCCTGATCCGGGGTGTTGTAATCGATGCGGTAGCGGGTAACAGCTCCTCGGCTGTGCTGTGACTTCAGCGGATGCCACGTCAGCCTGATGTCGGTGGGGGACGTGCTTGCTACGGACAGCTGTGGAGGCACGCTCGGCACTGTGAGAAGAAAAAAAACAAAGGAACATACTAATCAAGTGTAACAATTTCTATTTTAGTCAAACTTTTTAAAAACTTTCCCCACAAGTGTTTTCATTAAAAAAAGAACTAAAAAGACATATGTTAAATGAATAAAAAGTAGAATGTCAGTTGATCTCATCTCATCAATCATTTTCAAATGACCACGCTGGCAGTGACAATTTTTAGTCTCTTTAAAGTCCATAGGAAGTCCTAAGTTGGTCTTATTTTTACCTGTGTTGTGTGCAGTTGTTCTTTACTTGTGAAGTAGTTTAATCACTCACCGTCCTCCAGCATCTCCACACTGACAGGCAGGGAAGGGGGACTGGCTCCCATGGGGGAATAAGCCACGACAAAGAATGTGTAGGCAGTATGGGGAAGGAGCTCTTTGAAGAGATACTCTGTCGTATCATTGTTTACAGCAAACCGATCCTCCACATTGTCTAAGCCTAAATAAAGATACAAATATTTGTCTTAAATATATGCTTTAATATTTGGACCTGCTCACCTTATAGCCACACACCTTCTTTGTAGGAGACTCACCTGTGGTGCGCTGGAAGTGCACAGAGTAGGCAATGATTTGGTCCGAGTTGTACTCAGGCTTCTCCCAGGTGAGCAGGGCAGTAGTGCTGGAGTACGGTGTTGCAGACAGGTGGCGAGGAGGGCTGGGCAGACCCTTCCTCACAATGACCGTCAGCTTGGCAGTGGCGCAGGCTGTCCCGAGCCCATTGTCAGCAATGCACTGATAGTAGCCTGCATCCTCCAGGGCCAGCTGGTTGATGAGCAGCACTCCGGGACTTTGCATCTTCACGCGCCTGAGAGACTTGATGAGGTGGCCATTCTTCAGCCAGCGCAGCACAGGAGGAGGCTCCCCAGAGCTGTTGCAAAGGAATCTGGCTGTATTTCCTCGGGACAGGGACACCGACTCTGGTGGCTGAAGAATCACCGGCGGGGCTGGAGATAAAAGGAAAAAAAAAAATTGACTTGAATGAAATGAATCTCCAGACAACTTTTTGAAAGTCAGTCTGTAAATTTTAAAAGAACACCAACAATGTAGATGTATTGCACAGACAGAAACCTTCTCAGTTTTGTCCTACAATCTCAAATAGAATATGTCTACAATTTTGGAACAAGGGTGTTGTTTAGATATTTCAAACCTAAATGAATTTCCAACTGTGTATAGCACCATTAAACCTATTTTACACTACCCTCAATAATACAGATTTATAGCTTTATACAATTATAAATACCATTTTAACCATAGCATATTACTCTTACCAAGCACATGCAGCTCAGCAGCACCAATGACAAACTCTCTAGTCTTGGGTTTGTTGGCTCGGCAGACGTAGACGCCAGCATGGTGACGCCTTGTGTCCCTAATCACCAGGTTTGTAGCGAGGACAACCACATCAGTGGAAATGGGCTTCCCATCTGATCAAAAGAGTTGCAACATAAAGCACCAGAGTACAGCATGAGATCTAACAGAAGGGAGAAAATGCTACTGGCCTTGAAAGCAGGAGAGATAATTTCTCAATCTTTCAGAGCCTGACAAACAGCACAAATGGAGACGGCACTTAAGGAGCAAAGAAATTGACGTGCAATGTCACAAACTGACCAACAGGTGGCTCTACGGCTTTTCAGTCTGAGTTCAACAAAACATACTCGCAAGTATGCTTCATTTTAGTGAGGTAAGCTATTTACTGTTCAGATTTCCCCATTTATAAAATATATATGCCCCTTTTTTCTTCATCCACCATTGTGCAGAAAGAAGATTTTCTTAGCAAAATCAAAACATCAACAACAAAATGCAGATAAATGTCTCTGCAAAATAATCAAGCTCAATCTATGACTGCAGCAGGTAAGGTGATAGAAAGCATCAATTCTAACATCTAAAATGTTTGTTGAGCAATTTGTTGTACAGAAAAATGTGAATAAGGGAGAAACTGCTGAAGCAGGACAAAACTGGAGAAATCAGAGAAAAAACAATCCAATTTCAATTGGTGTAATTTCGATCAAAAAATTACAAAAGAGTGTGTGCATGTGGGTGTGGAAATATATCGATTTGGCAAATAAAGCTATGATCAAAAAAGCCTACAGAGGACAGCTATAACCTGTTTATATCAACTACATATGCAAAAAAGACATCGTTATCTGCATCTTTCTGAGCAGACTGAATCACAGATTAAACAGTAACAGATTAATTTAAAGTGATGAACTAATGCGCTGTAAAGCTAAACGAGTGAGAGCCTTTGTACGTTTTACCTTGTCTGCTCCAGGACACCAGTGGTTTCGGCTGACCTTGTGCCATACACTCCATCACAGCAGGGTGGCCAAGCACGACTGTGGCATTCTGAGGTGGTGCAACAATACTTACTGGGCTCATGGCATCCTTAGGGACTGTTACAACAACAAAAAGGTGTTCTTTAGTGTTTTGCATCTTTAGTCTTTTAAACCACTGTTTACTGGAAAAGAAATCTTTAAATATGATCTCAAACTTTAAATTTGCTACTAAGTTTTTTGTTTTGTTTTTTATCAAAAGAAAAACTGATTTTGAATCTTTGACTGACCAAATCACAGTAAATATGACACTGTACTCACATTTTGGTTGCAGGTGTGCACATTGCTATGTATTGCAAAATATGTACTTTGTATCTAATTTGAATACAACTAGTAGTTATAGTGCTTTTAATAAAGAATATGTCAAAGCTTTGAAGACATATCGCTTCATCTGTCATTAGATCAGTCCATATAGTTGGCTTCCTGATATAAAGTAAAAACTTTGTCAGTTCTTTTTAGACGGTAGATGGAGATACTTAAAACCAGGGGTGGAAATTAAAAAATTTGTCCACCAGCCACTCAAATATTTTACCAGCCACTATTTTTTGTTGTGACAAAAAGTAATTTCATACGATGATGATGATGGAGGTGGGTGGAAGCAGTTGTGGTGCCCTACAAGCTGAACAACACCTCTTTCTGGACACTG